>NC_090317.1:50924240-51227040 GCF_039906515.1 Pseudorca crassidens | reverse complement strand
ATATCTCAGGAATTTATCTCAATGTTCCAGACTATTTTCCTCTTTTTATGGGCCTGTTGATTGCTGGGATCCTTGAAATTATTTGTAAAGCTTCATATTACATAAGCGTGCTTATTCAAGTAAGGCTGAGTTGATAATCTTAGCCTGTGAGTTATTTCAAGGACCAAGAAGGGAACAAAGGGGACAAGTTTTGAATTCATTTTGCTTGTCCACTATCTCTTGGATCGAAAATAATCAAGTAATTAGAATATGAGCTTCAAAGATATGTCACAACGTGGGCTTGCTGATCTTGTCTGGCTCTTGGTGAAACGTCAAAAATGTTCAAAAAATAAAGAAAAGGAAGAATTATTAGTTTTCATAAAGTCCTTTGGGGCTCAAGATACAGAAACATCATTATCTCCAGTTCAGGAAACTGTTAATTGTGATTCTCCAGATGAAACAAATTTGAAATAGGGGGAATGCTTCCTAGTGATTTCACAGACTTATGATTTTCCTTAGCACGTGGCAATGGACTAAAACATAAAACTGAAAATATCTGCTCAGAGGAGATAGTGAAGGCTATGTCACTAAGCTGAGACTATATTCCTATAGTACTGGAGTGGCAGATATGTTGGGCTCAAAAGGAACAAGAAAGTTTGTATAAGGAAACTTGTTCAAATTAGACTTGGGCTACAACCACTGCAACTATATGAACTGCACCTGAAGTAAAAAATGTCTCAAATGACAAAATCTGGGGTGTACACAATTTGCTAAGATAAATATATTTCCCAAGATATGGTGATTTTATAATGTCAAAGCTTTCCTCACACTTACTTATGGAGAGGCTACAACCAAGATTTTTCTCTCTCTACTTTCTATTACTCAAGTATTACTGAGCATTTTTTATAGAATTTGACTTTATTAACTACTAATCTTGTGAAATTATATGATTTCATCCATGCTTTCTTCTGGAAATTTCACGTTTGATTTTATGATCCACTTAAAGTTTCTACAATTGTTTGGAATGAGGAAAAGATAATTTTATTGTTTTCCATATGACTTTCCAGACATCCAAGCTGTAGTGGGTTGAATGGTGACCACCACCCCCTGTAAGGCATCCTTTCATTCTCACCCTTGGAGTTTGTGAATATAACCTTATTTGGGAAAAGGATCTTTGCAGATATAACAGAGGTTCTCAAGATAAGATTATCCTCAATTACCTTGGTGTGCTTAAATCCAATGACTAGTGTCCTTATAATAAAAAAAGGGGGAAGACAGACACATACAATAGAAAAAAGATGTGAAGATGGAGTCAGAGCTTGGAATGATGGGTCTAAAAGCCGAAGAACATTAAGGATTGCCAACCATTACCAAAATCTAGAAAAGGCAAGGAACAAAGTATCCCCTAGAGCATTTTGAGAGAATATAGGCCTGCCAAGACATTGATTCCAGACTTCTAGCATCTAGAACTGTGAGAGAATAAATTTATGTTATTTCAGACCACGAAGTTTGTAGTACTTTTTTTACAGAAGCCCTGGGAAAATATAAAACTACAAATAAATGAGATAATTTCCAGAAACATAAAACATCAAATTTGACCCAAGTAGGAAAAAATATCTCAATAGACCAAATGACCATGATAGAAAATACAGAACTTTCCCTTAAGAATCTATGAGGCCTAGATGGTTTCAGAGAGTTCATTCTATGAACGTCTAGAGTGTAAATAATCCAATTCTACTTAAAATATTTCAGAACATAGAAAAAGAGGGAAAACGTCCAAATTTAACTTTCAAGTATATTTAATCTTTGGAGTTTTATTTCTTTTTGGAAATTTTATGAGTAGTTTATTTTTGAATTTGTGTTTATTTCTATAATGCTGGTTTTGTTTTTTATTGTTATTGCTATTGTCTTTACATAACTTATTTAAATTTTTCCCCCTTAAAACTCACTGGCCTTTTTTTTTAAACATCTTTATTGGAGTATAATTGCTTTACAATGGTGTGTTAGTTTCTGCTTTATAACAAAGTGAATCATCTATACATATACATATATCCCCATATCTCTTCCCTCTCTTAATATTCCATCTAATCTCATTGCAGATACTCTGATCGTTTTGTTGAATAACATGGCTAAACATATTTAAAAATAAAATATAGAAGAGGAAATTATTTATTTAACCTTGGGGTAAATTTAATTAATGCATCAATCTGACTCATTTCAGTGCCCAATAGTGGCAAAATCTAAAATAACATCCAGTGGTTCTAGTGAGCAATTGTTGATATTGGGGATGGAGATCATGAGGGTAAAACATAAATATCTGGTATGTTGCTAGTAATGTTTTCCAAGGATGGATAACCATAACTCAGATTCACCTGAAGAATAATGGTTAAGCTTAATGTGTTAGGACAAAAAGCTAGGGTACATGTCTATCTATAATCATAAAAGACATTGACTCAGTGGCATAAAATCAATATTATGCTAAAATAATGTCTATCAGGTCAGGCTAGTAACACCAGTTGTTGATGAAGATGTGGACCACCAGGAACTCATATACTTCTTGTACAAAGAAAATTTGGTAAAGCTTAGTTGAATTGCATATACATATATCTTAACCTAGGTGTGTATGTCCGTTACCTTGACCCAAGCATCCTTCCTCCCCAACCTGCTATCCAGGCCCACCTTTGTAAGAAGCGCAGCTTGGCATGATGAAGCAAGTGATGGTATCAGAATTTTCACATTGTCATGCAAAGCCTTTAATTCTAAATGCCAAAGCAAAAACAAAACAAAACAAAATTAAGAGATATCAAATATTCAGTAACACTAGACATTTGCGGTGTTTTGGAAAGGCTATATGCATGTATACAGAAGCTTGAGACTATTTAAAAGAAAGTGAGCCACTCCTTAAAATTTGGTCATCATCATTAATATTAAGGTCTGTCTCCATTTCCCCTCCCTTGACAAACCCTCATATCCCATATAAGGGTGTTTTTCAGATTAATTCATCTAACTATAGCTTCATCAGACCCAGAGAGCATTTGGATATAGAAAGTTTACTGGAAAATCATCTTAGATGAACACCTGTTGGGGAATGAACAAAGCAGAATTGGGCAGAAAGTTTAATGTTGATGTAGTCCCAACAATGGAGACATCTGAGCTCACAGTGAGCGCTACACTTAAGATGGCCAAGCAGAGTTGTCCTAAAATGAGGAAACAGGGCTGGGTTGACTACTCATTGGATTGATGTTACCCCTGGGAAGGAGACATGCCTTGGGCAAGGTGACTCACTTCAGATGAGGAAAATGCTGGTGGTGAGTAGATGTAAACACTAGACATCAGCTGTTTACAGCAGCCTCTGAATGAGTAGTAAGTGCTTCTATCATACAGGGAGGATCTTATTGGTGACCCACAGAATTCACTAAAATAACACTTGTTACCATTACCCTAAGGTTTTACCAGACTTAATAGATCACTGGAAAATAGATGAAAATACAGTCTCTTGGGTTTGACATTTTTTCCCAAGGAAGCCTTTTGTAAAGTATGTCTGGGGAATGAAAAAAAAAATCATGGAAATCTTAATTTACCAAATTGCAATTAGAAACATCATCTGAAAAACCAAAGCAATTCTAAGTAAACTGATAATATTTTTTACATTCCTTGGCCTTTCATATCCCTTCTAACATCACTGCTATGTTAATTTTGATATGCAATCACTCTAATGCCACAGCCAGCACCTAATCATGATATCCAAAGTTTATTTTTCTTTCTATTCTATAAGCCACATTAAATGAACATTTTGGTTGTTGGCAAAGAATCTGTTTGCACTCTACAAAAGAGAAGATCAGGAGTAATGCAAATAAGAATACATGAAAAAAGGGTAAAAATGGCATAATCAGTGCTATTTTTTTAGCACTAATCAGTGCTAAAAACTAAAACAATCAGTTTTAGCTTTTGTGAAGTCAAACTTTATGCCTTGGGACGATGACACAGATGTAATCTCCTTGCCACATTATTGAGTTCTCATAATGAAAGTTAAGTGAACAATGACATGCTAAGCAGATCATGAAATTCAGGAAGCATGTGGTAGTTGTTTAAAATTTTAATGAAATACTTTTAAAACTTTAAAACAATGGAAAGTTTGTCCCATAAATGAAATTTCAAAGGCAGGTCCTGAGTGGAAATTAGACACTACATTGGTAATTACTGGACTCACACAGAATTGAGCACTTCACTTTCACTATAACGTATTTTGGAGGATTTTAGGAGAGATGTATTGGAGTCAAAGTATAAGAAATGTACAAATGATCCAGAAGTTGGGTCTGTTTAGAGATAATTTTTGACATCTTTCAGTAAGCTTGCTGGAAAAAAATTTCTGGGTTTTGGTCATTATTTGCATCTCCAAGGGTGAGTCTTAGAGTCCACTTGAGGATCCAAGCTTGGAAAATATTCAGAGCTGTTCATGTCAGGGATCTTTTGAATGGTGTTTGCAGTACAGGGAACATCTTTTCCTGCAAAACTCTTGGATGGAATATAGACTAAATCACACAGAGTGACCTTCTTCTTATGCTCCTTCTGTAACTCATGCTTTGGAACAACAGCCAGAAAATATTCCTCAAGACTGAGGATGTGATTAATTGCTTTTGTGACTTTATTAGGGAGTCCAGTCACAGTGACGATGTTTGCATCTTGGACTCCTCTAGGAGGGAAAGAGATGTCAACCTGAAATTGATACATGATTTTATGAATGGCTTTTCCACGGGATCAAATAATGTGGCCATGAACACGATAGTTTAGTGAAATTTGCTTAGTAACTGTTTTTTCAAACTTTTGCACCATTTCCATTATTGTATCCCGAGCGGCTATGGTGTTATTTTTATATCCAATGTTTGTGATTTCGTCTTGTATCTCATTGCTCCCTTTACTTGGAAAATGGATAGTAACTTTATGCTCTAAACCAATTTGAGCAATAACTAACCCCTTCTGACCAATGATCTTGCGGTACTATTTGGGGTCTAATGTGAACTTGAGTCTGAAATTTCTTAATGATTGATCATCTATTTCAGTTTGTAAAGCTTTGACTTGTTCTTGTAATCTAGCCTTGGCTTGTTCTACATTTGCAGCAAGGCCAGTGATGGAAATGATATCAGACTCTAATTCAAGTGCTGATACCTGTATATTAACTTCAAACTCATCCATTATCTTGTGTATCCTACTTCCTTTCTGACCAATGATGTAACGATGTAGATCAAAGGGCGCATCTACTTCAGCAGTGACAGGAATTAAAGCCTTAAGGGCTTCCATGGCTGCTTCACACTTTTCCTTTTGGCCTGAGATAAATATGGTGTCACATTTTGTTGGGGAAATAGAAGCAGCTCCTGTAGTGCTCTTTTCCCTTTCCTTATTTTCTAGAACAGCTGGCTGTTTATTGGTAAGTGAAATCTCCTCTTTCTCTGGGAATTTGATTTGAACGCTATAATCTCTAGTGATTTGTCTGATCCGAGAACATATTGGTCCCATGAAAAACTGAGGGAACTTCTGGGGAATGACACATTCTGTTGCTACTTCATTGTCCAAATCCCCATTAACCTCTTGAATATGTTTATTGACTGCTTCTACACAGGCTCTGCTCCTTTGATTGTGACTTTGTTAGTCTGTTTTCCTGAACATGAAAAGTTAATAATCACACCACCATACTCCTCAGTCATCTCCTGTAACACCTGGTCCCTTTGCATAAAAAAGTGCTGGTCATACATGGGATTTATCAGTATGTTGTCCTCTACCACATTATCTAGATTTGTAATTAAACCGTCTAGTTTCTTTTGTGCATCTTTGACAGACTTCTCTGTCCCTATAATAGTTAACAAGTCTTGATCCTTGTCCTCAGGGATAGGGAAAATGATACATGCTCTAGTCTCTTCACAGACTTTGGGAACATTGCCTCCATTTTTACTCATGAGGAATTTATGATACTCTGGCTTGAAATGGAGGACCACAGAATAACTCTTGGTTTGCTCTTCTACTAGTTGCAGCAGCTTTTTCTTGGCCACCTCCACATTTTGGTCAGGTCCCCTAATAACGACTCTTTGAAGTCCCGAGTTGTTTTTTGGAAAGTGGATATGGATATTTCCACATTCTTCCGTGACTGCACCAATCAAACCGTCTTTAGAGTCAATAAAGGATTTGTGTAGATTGGAAGGAATAGAAATTTCTAGTTCTGAAATATTGGCTATATCTTTCTGAATTGAAAGAATCAAATCACGAGCCACTTCACAGTTTGCTGGCTTTCCACTGATGACAATATTTTCTGAGTCGCTATTTGCTAATGAAAGATTAATTTTGGTGTTGCTTGCTGCACAGATTTCTTTGATGTTTGCACCTCCTTTTCCAATGATATTTTTGTGAAGCCTTTTGAAGATGAGAATAGTTATGGAATAGGTACTTTCTACAATGTCTGTCACCACATTCTCCAAATATTACGTGCATTTTTCTAATTCATTTCTTGGTCCTCTAATTTGGACAATGTCACTTTTTTTTTGTGCTGGGTCAGGAAAAGTAATTAGAACCTCTGGAAACTTCTTACGGATGTCACGTATCCATTCACCTTTCTGCCCAATGATTGCGTGGTGAAATCTTTGCTCAATGATTAAGTCATTGTGCTCATTTTCTAAATGAGAAGCAAGTTCAAGAAGTTCTTTCTTGGCCTGTTGGGCACCATGAGATTCCCTCTCAATGCTGATCTAGTTATTCTTTGCATTTTCAGGTGAGATTAGCACAGAAACTTTATTCCTTTCTTTAATCCCATTTATGATAACACCTTTCTTCCTTGTCAGGAGTTTGTGAAACTTATAGTCAACATTAATCTCTGCATAATCCATCCTGTTAATAAGATCTTTTACTATGACCTCAATTTGTTCTTTAGCATAATTAACATCTTCTGTCAGCGCTTCTATTGTAATTTTATCTTCTCCAGTAAAATGTATGTGAACTTTTGGCATGTTCTAAGTAATTGTAGATATATTATAACCTTTCTTACCAATAACAAATCTGTGAAGCCAGGAAGGTACAGAGATAGAGGAAAGAGTGTAAACTTTGGTATTTGAGTAGGCTTCAGTAAATGCCTTCCTTAAACTTTCAGGCTTACAATAATATGTCACAGAATCTGACATGCTCTGTGAGGGTGAGATCTCTATTGAAACTCCAGTTCTTTCCAGGATCTCCTGGACGGAATTATTTTGGGGACCTATGTACATTTGTGCTGCAACTTCCTCTCCACATCTATGGATGTGGTTTTCTCTGTAGTATTGTCAAAAATCTTCTTTACACAAGCCTGATCCTGATCTAGTTGTTGCTTTTTTCCAGGAAAGCTTATTTGTATCTGATTGGCACTAGATGGTGAGATGTGGATGTGGTCCTCCATTCCCTGTAGGATTCTGTCAAAAGTTTTATTGGATGGTCCAGCAATGAAAGGATGAAATGCTTTTCCCACATCTAACCTTTCTTCAGCACACTTGTCTTGTTCAGTAGACATAAGTAAGACTTCATGTGGAGCCTTTTTCATGATCTCTTTGGTGCCAATAGTATTGATCCAGGTGCTGTGGTTAACTGGGCATAAGGTCTGAATGTTGGTTGCAGCTTTTTGTTCTAGGTCTTGCAGTTTTTCACCAGTCTTGCCTAGCAAGACTAGCAAAGTAAAGATGTTCTTTGGGAATGGAAGCTGTAGTTAAAACTTGTTTCTTAAAACATGCAAAAATCTCCTTCTGAGCTTTCGTGACAGATTCTGGCTTACCAGAGACTATAATGTAGAGGCATTGGTTTTTGACAAAAGTTATTTCTAGGTTGGCACCAGTTCTTTGCATGAAGTCTAGATAGAATTTTGCTTGTGTACCTTCCTCAAACAGATTCACATAGTGTTTCTCCTCCAGAGGCACATAAAACCTTGAGTGATGACTGATGTCATGATAAGTTGACTATTATTGTTTGAGGATGCAGCAGGCTCCTGAGCATTTTCCAACCAACTTGTTTTCTCTAGAAGTTCAGCGAATTTATCTTTGGAGTTTGGCGTGTCAAGATCCTCTTCTGAATTTAAAGCAGTAAAATCATTATCTTTTTGAATGTATCTACTTGGGTGCTGTTAAATTTTCTTTGTAATTCATAGTTGATTTTTAATTATTTAGAGGTATTGCAGCTACATGGTCAGTAGCCAGAAAATTCATCCTGTAGCTGCCTTTTTGCATATTACTGTGTGAGAAAAATAAATATTTTAAAGACATAATTCCTTTCCAAATTAATCTATAAACTCAAATCAATAAAAATTGAAATCCTAATATTTATAGAACTCATAAAAATGTCCAAGGTTCATCTATTCTACTGTTATGAGAGTACCAAGATAAGGTTCAAATTATAGGGACTGTGAGGAAACAGCCACCATTTTGTTAAAGAAGAGAAATATATCTTTTGATTATTCTTATCAGAGTCATCTCAAACCTCATTTTGCCTTACCCAGTGCCATCATTTTTTGACCTTTGGCACTATTGACTGCAAATTATTTTTGGAAAAATATAATTCTCTAGTCTTCAATAATACCATATTTACAGGGTCTCCTTATTTTCTTAATAGCTTTTTGAAGAATAATTTATATACTATAAAATTCACATAGTCTATGCATACAATTTAATGATTTTTAGTTAATTTACAGTGCTGTACAGCCATCACAACAACCCAGGCTAAGAACATTTCCACCACCCGAAAGAGCTTCCTCATGCTCATTTGCAGGTAATCCTGTTTCCACACCCAGGCAAAACTAATTTATTTATTTTTCCTCTATAAACTTGCATTTCCTGGACATTAAATAAAAATATTATCAAACAGTATAAGAGGGTCTTTTGTACCTTGTGTCTTTGCCTTTACAATCCAGTTTTTGGATTCAACCATATTATAGCATATATCAGTAGTATATTCCTTTTAATTGCTCAAAAATGCTTCAATTCTATTTACTTTTACCTTAATGACTGTTGTAACTCAATCTTCTTTCCTGGCTCCAAGACCTCCACTGGGACTCTATATACCCAAGTGTTACAGGATGCTCTTTTGGACTCCTTTCTTTGTCTATATTTTTTCCATATGTGATGTAGTTTACACTCATAACATTGAATATCATTGACAGACTGATGATCCTCAAATCTACTACTCCAACCCTGAAATGCAATGTGTATATGCATAAACCTTCTTCATATCATCACTTGAATGTCTAATAGTCCTTTCAAATGTAATATATCAAGTGAACGCTTGATTTTGTCCCCAGACTTTCTCTTCTTGGAATATTCTGAAACTCAGAAAATGTCCCCAGGGTTTTCTCCTATTTCTCAGGCCAAGTACTTGGCATCATCTTTGACTTCTCACTTTCTTTCACATAACACATGTAAAGTAAGAACATTCTTGTTAATCTAAGTCTGACCTATTCTCATCATTTCCATTCTACATTCTTAGTTTAAGCCAGCATGTCAATACTGTAACAAGTATTGAATTGCTATACCACTCCTACTCTTGGCTTCTTATGACCTATTTTCTACAAAACATTCAAATAAGAGGTGAGGTCAGCATCATTGTGGTATAAAACATTCTTCCTTTTTGTCTCCCTTTTTAAACAATGAATTAAACATCCATCCACGGACAAAAACACCTTTGTGGGAGTTGTGGGATCCAGCACAGTATACCAAGGGATATGGAAGGAGTCTCACCCACCTGTGCATCTGGTAGGAGGTAGACAGATATCGGTATGGGCTGTGGAACTAGAAGAGCCAGCAAACCTGCCTCAACCCCTCTCACCACAGTCAAAAAAAACAAACAAACAAACAAACCATGGAGAGTGCTGACCTGGTCAGATACCTACAGATGAGAGAGATTTTGCAAAAGTCCAGGCTTCCTGGGGTGGAAATTCCAACATGTCACTGGAGCAAAAAACAAAAAAAATCCTGTTTGGTCACAGTGGAGATGGTATCAGGAATTTTCCCAGTGTCACCATCCCCCAAGGCAACACTGCACAGGGCTGAAATATCTGGCAACTTTAACCTCTTCTGTGAGAAGAAAGGAGAGCACACATTGCTCAGCTATCCCACTAGTGCAGGATGCTGCTGGAGAAACACATTTCTTTCCAGCAGAACTCAGAGTACTAAGGCAGAAGCTCCATGGTTGGGAGGAGGAAGAAGATTGGGGAAAAGTCAGTGAATATCAAAGTGCATTAAAGTGACATAGTTCCTGCTGACTGTGCTCAGGACTTTAACAGGAGGTCCACCCAGGAGACTCTGGGAGTACCTGTCCTGAAGATCTCCTCAACAGGTTTGCAGGCATCCCTAATAGTGCAAATGCTAAACTCACACCTCTTCCCACTCTGGCCACATGCTCCCAAGTGCAATGGTGAAAACAAGTCTGGTAAAAAGTGCTATCAGAAAAACAGACCAGGATTGTGGGCAAGGGAGAAACCACAAACTTGAGCTATAACACCACCTTCTGGGAAATAAGAGAGGTTTCTCAGGAACAAGAAAATAAAGGACACATATCATCACCGAAAGATAACAATAAATCTCCAATAACTGATCTCAATGGCAGATTTTTGCAATTTAGCTTATAAAGAATTCAAAATAGCTGTTTTGAAGAAACCCAGTGAGCTACAAGAAAACTCAGAGAAACAATTCAATGAAATCAGGAAAAAAATACATAAACAAAATATTTACTGAAGTCATAGAAAATGTAATAAGAACCAAACAGAAATTGTGGAGCTGAAGAATTCAATGAATTAAATGAGAAATGTAATAGAGAGCATCTGTATCAGAGTAAAGCAAATGGAAGAAAGAATTGAAAGAATGGAAGTGAGCTAAAGGACAGGAATTTTGAAACAACCCAGTCAAAGTTGAGCAACAACAGAAATGAATGGGGAAAGAACAACAATAAAAGACTAAGTGATTTATGTGATTCCATCAAGAGACAATAATTAGAGTAATCAGGATCCCAAAAGGAGAAGAGAGGGAGAAAGGGGCAGAAACTTTATTTAAAGAAATAATAGCTGAGAACTTCCCAAACCCGGAGTGAGACTTGAAAGTCCAAGTTGACAAAGTCAATAGATAATTCTATTATCTCAGTGCAATAGTACAGTCTCCAAGACACATTAGATGAAACTGTGAAAAATCAAAGATAGAGAATCCTAAAAGGAGCCAAGTGGGGGGAAATTGTAACTCTTTAAAAAGAAACCTCCATTAGGCAATCAGCAGATTTCTCAGCAGAAACACTACAGGCCAGGGGAGAGTGTAATAACATATTTAAAGTGTTGAATGAAAAATTTGAAAACCAAGAATATTCTATCTAGTAAAGTTATCCTTCAGATCTGAAGGAAAAATGAAGACTTTTCTTGCCAAAAATCTGACAGCATTTATTACTACAAGACCTGCCTTTGAAGAAATGCTAAAAGGATTTCTATAAGCTTAAACAAAATGGCACTACTCAGTGACATGAAAACACTTGAAAGTATATAAAACATTGGTAAAGTTAAATATACAGTCACACTTAGAAAACTGCAACTTTTAATAGGATTGTGTGTTAACCACTTAACTATAATATAAAAGTTAAAGGAGAAGACTATTAAAAATAATTATAGCTACTATAATTTGTTAACAAATATACAATATAAAAGGAGGTAAATTGTGACATCAAAAATAAAAGACAGGGAGTGAAAGAATGAAGTTTGTGTAAGTGATCAAGATTAAGTTGCTATCACCTTGAAATTGTTTTCTCTATGAAATATTTTATGTAAGCCTCATGGTAACTACAAAGCAAGATCTTAGAGTAAATGAACAAATGATAAAGAAAAGGGAAACAGAGCATACTAATATGAAAATCACCATTTTACAGAGGTGGGCAGAAACAGAAGGAAAAAGAAACAATGGATACAAAACATCCAGAAAGCAATTGATGGCATTGGTAAGTCCTTACATATCAATAATTTCTCTTAGTGTAAATGGGTATAATTTAACAATCAAAAGCCACAGAATGGCTGGCTGGATTTATTTTTTAAAGCAAGAGCACATTGTATGCTGCTTACCAGATACTCACTTTGACTCTAAAGATGCTATGTGAGACAAGTCAGACAGAGAAAGACAAATACTATATGGTCTCACTTATATGTGGAAACTTAAGCTGAACTTGTAAAAACAGAGTACAATATTTGTTACCAGAGGCTGGGGGTGGAGGAATTGGGGATCTGTTGTTTAAGGGTACAAACTTGGAACTACTAGATAAATAAACCCTGGAGTCTAATGCACAGCATAGTGATATAGGCAATACTGTATTATAAACTCCATAGTTCCTAAGAGACTATATCTTACTTGTTCCCACCACAAAAAAATGATAATTACATGACATGTTAGAGGTGTTAGCTAACATCACTGTGGCAATTATATTGCAATATACAAATGTATCAAATCAACATGTTGATCACCCAAATGATACATAATGTTATATATCAATTATATCTCAATAAAAATGTTTAAAAAATGATAAATAACAGTCAAAAAGTTGATAAAGCATCAATAAACTCATACTCTTGTCCTTAATACTGTTGAGTGGGTTCCCACTGCAATTAGAATAAAATAAAACTATTAAGTAAAACTGTATGAAATTACCAATGCTTGATTATTTTTATCTATGAAAAGACATTTTATCTAATTCTTTTTGACCTTTTAAATCCTTTAGGACACAATCCCTTTCAACCTCAATTGTCTCATCTACCAGTCATGTTTCTATTATGTTACTGCTACATTGGTCCATCTGTTGTTTGGCCATGTCTTGTGCAATTATTCTTCAAAGCCTTACCATTTGCTAGTTCATCCATTTGCAAATCTCCTATTTCCAAGTCTCCTGTACTTTCCTCCTCTTATCATTCACTTCAAACATCATCTTAACTCAAATATCTCCTAAAAGATGACTTCTCTGCCTGACCTAACTAAATAAACCCTTCACTCTATCACTTTGCTCTTTTCTTTACTATTTTATTTACTTCAGTGACACAGTTAGGGTCTATCGCTATGCTTCCTAATACATACACACACACACACACACACACACACACACACACACACACATTAGGATGTAAGTTCCTTAATTTCAAGAATTTGTTTGTTCATTGCTGTATTTTCATTGCCTAGTAGGGTGTGTCATGCTCCAAGAACTAAAAATTATGTTTTATGGCTAATAATTCAAATGACAAGCAGAAAAAATAAAACAATAAAATACAGCAAAAGCATATTCTATTGAACATAAAAAGGCACTTAAAAATCAATACAGGAGTGCCTTCAAGATGACAGAGGAGTAAGACATGGAGATCACTTCCTCCCAACAAATACATCAAAAATATATCTACATGTGGAACAACTCCTACAGAACACTTACTGAACGCTGGCAGAAGACCTCAGACTTCCCAAAAGGCACGAAACGCCCCACATACCTGGGTAAGGCAAAAGAAAAAGGGAAAAACAGAAATAAAATAATAGGGATGGGACCTGCACCTCTGGAAGGGAGCTGTGAAGGAGGAAAAGTTTCCACACACTAGGAAACCTTTTCACTGGGGGGTGGGTGAGTGGGAAGCTTCAGAGCCACAGAGGAAAGCCCAGCAACTGGGGTGCAGAGAGCAAAGTGGAGAGATTCTCGCATAGAAGATCAGTGCCAACCAGCACTCACCAGTCTGAGAGGCTTGTCTGCTCACCTGGTGGGGCGGGGGATGGGGGTGGGGGCAGTTGGGAGTTGAGACTTGGGCTTTGGAGGTCAGATCCCAGGGAGAAGACTGGGGTTGGCTGCATGAACACAACCTGAAAGGGGGCTAGTGCACCACAGCTAACCAGAAGGAAGTCCAGGGAAAGCATTTGGAACTGCCTAAGAGGCAAGAGACCAATGTTTTAGGGTGTGTGAGGAGAGGAGATTCAGAGCACCACCAAAATGAGCTTCAGAGACAGGCACGAGTCACGGTTATCAGCACGAACACCAGAGACAGGCGTCAAATGCTAACACTGCTGCTGCAGCCACGAAGAATCCTGTGTGCAAGCGCAGATCACTATCCACACTTACCCTCCTGGGAGCCTGTGCAGCCTGCCACTGCCAGCATACTGCGATCCAGGGACAACTTCTCCAGAACACACAGCACACCTCAGGCTGTTGCAACATCGTGGGAGCATCTGCCGCCACAGGCTGGCCCAGCATTCCGTACCTCTCCATCCCCCCAGTCTGAGTGAGCCAGAGCCCCTTAATCAGTCGCTCCTTTAACCCCCTCCTGTCTGGGCAAAGAACAGACACCAGAGGGTGACCTTCATGCAGAGACAGGACCAAATTCAAAGCTGAACCCTAGGAGCTGTGTGAAAAAAGAAGAGAAAGGGAAATTTCTCCATGAAGCCTCAGGAGCAGTGGATTAAATCCCCACAATCAGCTTGATGTACCCTGCATCTGTGGAACACCTGAATAGACAACGAATCATGCCAAAACTGAGTCCGTGCACTTTGGGAACCACTGTAGAATTTGGGTTTGCTGTATGCAACTGACTAGTTTCTGATTTTTATGTTTATCTTAGTATAGTTTTTAGCACATGTTATCATTGGTGGATTTGTTTAGTGGTTTGGTTGCTCTCTTTTTATTACATTTATTTTTTAATTGAATAATATTTTTTAAATTTTTTATTTTAATAACTATTTTATTTATTTTCTTTCTTTCTGTTCTTTCTCCCTTTTCTACCAAGCCATGTGGCTGACAGGGTCTTGGTGCTCTGGCCAGGTGTCAGGCCTGAGTCTCTAAGGTGGGAGAGCCGAGTTCAGGGCATTGGTCCACCAGAGACCTCCCAGCCCTTCATAATACCAATCGACGAGAGCTCTTCCAGAGATCTCCATCTCAACGCTAAGACCCAGCTCCACTCAACAGCCAGCAAGCTACAGTGCTGGACACCCTATGCCAAACAACTAGCAAGACAGGAACACAACACCACCCATTAGCAGAGAGGCTGCCTAAAATCATAATAAGGTCACAGACACCTGAAAACACACTAATGGATGCGGTCCTGCCCACCAGAAAGAAAAGATCCAGCCTCATGCACTAGAACACAGGCACCAGCCCCCTCTACCAGGAAGCCTACACAACCCACTGAACCAATCTAACCTACTGGAGGCAGACACCATAAACAACAGGAACTACAAACCTGCAGCCTGCAAAAAGAAGACCCCAAGCACAGTAAGTTAAGCAAAACGAGTAGACAGAGAAATACACAGCAGATGAAGGAGCAAGGTAAAAACCCAACAGACAAAATAAATGAAGAGGAAATAAGCAGTCTACCTGAAAAAGAATTCAGAGTAATGAGAGTAAAGATGATCCAAAATCTTGGAAATAGAATGGAGAAAATACAAGAAATGTTTAACAAGGACCTAGAAGAAATAAAAAGCAAACAAACAATGATGAAATTAAACATTAAATAAACAAATGATAAATGGAATTAAAAATTCTCTAGAAGGAATCAATAGCAGAATAACTGAGGCAGAAGAATGGATAAGTGACCTGGAAGATAAAATAGTGGAAATAACTACTGCAGAGCAGAATAAAGAAAAAAGAATGAAAAGAATTGAGGACAGTCTCAGAGATTTCTAGGACAACATTAAATGAACCAACATTCGAATTATAGGGGTCCCAGAAGAAGAAGAGAAAAAGAAAGGGACTGGGAAAATATCTAAAGAGATTACAGTTGAAAACTTCCCTAATATGGGTAAGGAAATAGTCAATCAAGTCTGTGGAGCCCCATACAGGATAAATCCAAGGAGAAACACGCCAAGATACATATTACTCAAACTATCAAAAATTAAATACAAAGAAAAAATATTAAAAGCAGCAAGGGAAAAACAACAAATAACATACAAGGGAATGCCCATAAGGTTAGCAGCTGATCTTTCAGCAGAAACTCTGCAAAGCAGAAGGGAGTGGCAGGGCATATTTAAAGTGATGAAAGGGAAAAACCTACAACCAAGATTACTCTAGCCAGCAAGCATCTCAATCAGATTTGATGGAGAAATTAAAACCTTTACAGACAAGCAAAAGGTAAGAGAATTCAACACCACCAAACCAGTGGTGGTTTGAATGGATAAAGAATATGTAGCCCATATATACAATGGAATATTACTCAGCCATAAAAAGAAACAAATCTGAGCTATTTGTAGTGAGGTGGATGGACCTAGAGTCTGTCATACAGAGTGAAGTAAGTCAGAAAGAGATAAACAAATAACATATGCTAACACATATATATAGAATCTAAAAAAAAAAAAGGTTATGAAGAACCTAGGGGCAGGACAGGAATGAAAATGCAGACGTAGAGAATGCAGTTGAGGACATGGTGGGGGGAAGGGGAAGGTGGGACGAAGTGAGAGAATGGCATGGACTTATATATACTACCCAATGTAAAATAGATAGCTGGTGGGAAGCAGCCACATAACACAGGGAAATCAGTTCGGTGCTTTGTGACAACCTAGAGGGCTGGGATAGGGAGGGTGGGAGGGAGATGCAAGAGGAAGGGGATATGAGGATATATGTATACATATAGCTGATCCACTTTTTTACACAGCCCAAACTAACACACCATTGTAAAGCAACTATACTCCAATAAAGATGTTAAAAAAAATAGAGGGATTGGGTTTCTCAGACAGAAGTGAATCATATTTACGAGTGCTGGTGAAATTAGATGAGTGGTTGAAAATGTAAGAAATCTCAATAGAGGCAAATACGCACTACTATATATATAATAGATATCTAATAAGGACCTACTGTAGACAACAGGGAACTCTTCTCAATACTCTGTAATGACCTACATGGGAAAAGAATCTAAACAAGTGGATATATATATATAACCAATTCACTTTGCTGTACAGGAGAAACTAACAAAACATTGTAAATCAACTATACTCCAATAAAAATTTAAAAAAAAAGAAAAACTGAAATTATGACCTCATGTTATGCTTTATCCTGGCATCTTGGACAATAAATAAAGAATGATATAGATAAAAAAAGAAATCAATACAACAATGCAGCAGGAAAATAAATGCCTTATGTAAACAAAAGAGAAAATGTGAATGACCAAGAGAAAAAATTAATTCAGTTTCTCTAATACTTATGAAAACACAAATAAACTATCCATAATATTACCATTTTCATAATATTAGTAAATATTAAAAAGTTTAACCACAATAAGTTTGGACTAGGACAATTCTTACTCTCAATTAGTGTATTTATTTTGCTGCTGACCTGTACCAAACAATTCTTGGAACTGTACTGGTCAATGAACCACACTTTAATTAGCATTGGACTAGGATGTGGGGGATGGGCATGCTACTAATGCAAATGTCAATTGTTAGAAGCAGCTTTTGGAGCATTTGTCAATATATATCATTGATAAATTGTACACACCCTTTACTCCAGAGTCAAATTTCTAAGAGAAACACATGCCTATATCTATCAGGGAACATTTTTCAGGATCCTCATAACAGAACTGTCCCATTAATAAACAATTTAAGACCAAAACCATAACCATAAATTAAAAAGATGCTTACATATTTGTGATATATTAATCCATTCAATGGAATATTGAATATGTGATTATATAAAAGAAATTAACATGTACTCATATATATAGACATCAATAACAAAAATAAGTTAAATATGTTTAATATTTTTATAGCATCATACTGTCTCTATATTTAAAAATCACATCTAAATCTTTAATGATGCTATATATTGTGAATATTAGGTATGTGTATTTTGCATGTGCATAGTAAAGTCTTTAGAATATATGTATAAGGATACGTTTAACTAATGGATTTAGGCTCAGGGATAGGATTCAATGGTACTACACTTTTAATATATCAAATTGTGCTTTAATCAATTGAAGTTTCTGTCTATATCAATATTTTATTAGGAGTTTTTGCACTCAGAACTTATGAAGCAGATGTAAATATTGATAATAAATGACTGGGGTTCATACCTTTTTAAAATAAGTCTCTTACATTTCATTATATATGTTCATAAAAAGTGATCTATAACTAATGGACTTACCCAGGATTGTAAAATGTTATTCATTAAAAATTTTCAGTTAGAAGAATAATCTCTCTGTTAGTGTGACTTTCCTGATATGTGTCTCAGGCTGCCCTCCTCTCTACAGAGTCTCGAAAATCCCATATCAAAAAATGTACAGTTTAGGTTTTAATATAAATATAAATGTTTTGAAATGAATGAAATGATAGGATATCAAAATATGCTGGATGTAGTTAAAAACATAAAAGTAAATTTATACCCATAAATGCCTAAAATAGAAAAGAAAATCCAAATCAGTGATATAGCTTCCATCTTAAGAAACTAAAAAAGAAAAAAAAAAACATAAACTATAGGGAAAAAAGCAAACAATAAAGGGTACAAATACTTTAAAGAGAAAACAGAAAAACAATACTGAAAATCAACAAAATCAAGAGTTTGTAAAAAAATCAACAAAACTTATTAACCTCTAGTCATACTGATCATTCTTAAAAAAGATACAAATTACTAATATCAACCATGAAAAAGGGGACATCACAAGAGAATCTTCATTAGTTAAAAAAGTAACAAGATAATATTTTAAAACTCTCCTTTTTAAGGCAATGATATTTAAAATATACCTGGAAGAAGAATACTTCCACAAGATGTTCCTAGTAATACCAGAAAACAAATCATTGACTAGATAAATTTAGAAAATAAATAGGTTAACAAAATTAAACAAGTAGTGTTTTCTTCAGATTTTTTCAAACATACAAGAAAAATATATAGTGAACACAATTTCCCAACTTATTGGACACATTATACTGTAAGTTATCTAAAATCACATTGAAAACAGTTGGAAAATAATTATTTTAAGAAATTACCATGATGGGAGAAAATATTTGCAAATGAAGCAACCGACAAAGGATTAATCTCCAAAATTTACAAGCAGCTCATGCAGCTCAATAACAAGAAAACAAACAACCCAATCCAAAAATGGGCAGAAGACCTAAATAGACATTTCTCCAAAGAAGATATACAGACTGCCAACAAACACATGAAAGAATGCTCAACATCATTAATCATTAGAGAAATGCAAATCAAAAATACAATGAGATATCATCTCACACCAGTCAGAATGGCCATCATCAAAAAATCTAGAAACAATAAATGCTGGAGAGGATGTGGAGAAAAGGGAACACTCTTGCACTGCTGGTGGGAATGTGAATTGGTTCAGCCACTATGGAGAACAGTATGGAGGTTCCTTAAAAAACTACAAATAGAACTACCATATGACCCAGCAATCCCACTACTGGGCATATACCCTGAGAAAACCAAAATTCAAAAAGAGTCATGTACCAAAATGTTCATTGCAGCTCTATTTACAATAGCCCGGAGATGGAAACAACCTAAGTGCCCGTCATCGGATGAATGGATAAAGAAGATGTGGCACATATATACAATGGAATATTACTCAGCCATAAAAAGAAACGAAATTGAGCTATTTGTAATGAGGTGGATAGACCTAGAGTCTGTCATACAGAGTGAAGTAAGTCAGAAAGAAAAAGACAAATGCCGTATGCTAACACATATATATGGAATTTAAGAAAAAAATGTCATGAAGAACCTAGGGGTAAAGCAGGAATAAAGACGCAGACCTCTTAGAGAACAGACTTGAAGTTATGGGGAGGGGGAAGGGTGAGCTGTGACAGGGCGAGAGAGAGTCATGGGCATATACACACTAACAAACGCAGTAAGGTAGATAGCTAGTGGGAAGCAGCCGCATGGCACAGGGATATTGTCTCGGTGCTTTGTGACAGCCTGGAGGGGTGGGATGGGGAGGGTGGGAGGGAGGGAGACGCAACAGGGAAGACATATGGGAACATATGTTTATGTATGACTGATTCACTTTGTTATAAAGCAGAAACTAACACACCATTGTAAAGCAATTATACCCCAATAAAGATGTTAAAAAAAAAAAAAAAGAAATTACCATGAATGAAAATATATGTGAGTGGAGGGGAGGAGGCTACTCCAAGTTCTGTATTTTCCTTAACAGAAAATATACCTCCAAATAATAAATATTTTCTCATAGTTAAAGCACTGACTATAAACATGATATAGTTTTTTAGAAAGCCATTAAGTGGAGAGAGGTATTTCTATTCAATTTTGTAAACATTACCCATGTTTAAGTCATTCTCCCAAGAGTAATCAAGATTTTTCTAAACATGCTTTCATGCAAAAATAAGTTTTGAGAAGAATAACAAAAACATATCTTTAAAAAATGTTTAATATATTCTCTTATCTTATGTTCTCTACAAATCCAGTAATCTTCACTATCTCTTTGGTTGGTAAATTTCTAAAATTAGAAACTTACCTTACAAGTTGCCTAAATAATATTTTTAACATCTTTATTGGAGTATAATTGCTTCACAATGGTGTGGTAGTTTCTGCTTTATAACAAAGTGAATCAGCTATACATATACATATATCTCCATATCTCCTCTCTCTTGCATCTCCCTCTCACCCTCCCTATCCCACCCCTCTAGGTGATCACAAAGCACTGAGCTGATCTCCCTGTGCTATGTGGCTGCTTCCCACCAGCTATCTATTTTACATTTGGTAGTGTATATATGTCCATGCCACTCTCTCACTTCGTCCCAGCTTACCCTTCCCCCCCCCATATCCTCAAGTCCATTCTCTACATCTGCGTCTTAATTCCTGTCCTGCTCCTAGGTTCTTCAGAAGCTTTTTTTTTTCTTTTTTTAAATTCTATATATATATATGTGTTAGCATACAGTATTTTTCTCTTTCTGACTTACTTCACTCTGTATGACAGTATCTAGGCCCATCCACCTCACAACAAATAACTCAATTTCGTTTCTTTTTATGGTGAAGTAATATTCCATTGTATATATGTGCCACATCTTCTTTATCCATTCATCTGTCGATGGACACTTAGGTTGCTTCTATATCCTGGCTATTGTAAATAGTGCTGCAATGAACATTGTGGTACATGACTTTTTTTGAATTATGGTTTTCTCAGGGTATATGCCCAGGAGTGGGGTTGCTGGGTCATATGGTAGTTTGTCTAAGTAATTTGAGATGACAATTTCTTGCAACTGCTAATTTGCCTGGTTATGAATGAAAAAGCTGAGGACAAAAATTTTAGACTTCCATTTCTCAAAACCTGCAATGATCTGTACTTAAAATACAGCATTCCCTATTAAAAGCCATAACTGACTGGACATTGGAATGTAGTTTATTTATATGAGATTTTAAGACCAAAGAAAAGATCTCTCCTCCAAATTAGAAATTTAGATACTCAGACTCTTTCATGCAATAATATTGTCAGAAAAGTTCAAAAGGATTTTCTTTGATATGTTCTCAAAATAAATGGATCAACTGTTACTAAGAATTAATAAATACCTTAATAAAAAATTACAGTACAAAAGAAATTATAGTACAATATGTGTCCAAGCAGAGACTAATGTATATTATCATTAGTATTTCTAAATAGAATTTGAATTGTTTAATGAAAGGTTTATTTACTCCCAAATTCAGCAGCCTTTTTTTTTTTAATATTCTGCTTTGACCATAAACCTGTTGAAATGTAAAAATAAGAGATTTTTAGTTTTTATTGATGGGTTTTGGCACTAAGAATAAAAGATACACACACTCATACCACACACACAATACCCTCAGAAAGCCTTACAAATATTTTAAAACGTGACAATCTGACAGTTACAAAAATGGCTTAATGATTGCATCAGAAAGTGCTGAATAAATATGGATTGTTGTTTTAAGTGATTTTATAATGAAAAGACATTGGTCTGTCTGTTGAATTTTAAATTTCACCATCAATATATTGCTGTACATTACCACAAACACCCTCATGTGTGCATGTGTGTGTGAGAGTGTGTGTATTTGTATATCTTTTACCTGTAAATGGTGAATTATTAGACTGCTGTAAGTTATTGCTAAAGCACTATGCATCTACACGCTATTCATGCAATCTGTGCAAAATGTTGGGTAACTATGTGACAGAAAATATTAAACCCAACCAAGTTAACTTAAGATATACTCTACTCAACTTGTAAATAAAACTTGTAACTCTAAAAAAAAGAGAAAATAGGTTATAAAGTGCTTGTGGGAAAATAGACCATATAAAAGATGAATTATGAGGAGAGATAAAAAAAGGTTGGCATAAACAGAAGTGGCTAAAAAAAATATTGTCATCCATCATCATCAGACAAATATTAAAACACAATCCAGTAGAAGTTTCCTGCAAAAATCCAAAAAGGAACAAATATAACTGCAGAAGGTGAATTAGCAGACTGGTCTGAGCAGGCATTAAACCACTATACATGCAAGGGATGCCAAGGCAACTTAGACAGAATTTTGATGGACTTTGTGATCTAACATAAAGTTCAACCAAGGTGGAAACATGTCCATAGTGGTGATAATGTCCATACTAGCATATTAAAGTCACACTGCACTCAAGTAATAGATGAAAGTTAAATAACTATATATGTAGACATATAATTTATATTTATATACATTGATATATACATGATATTAAAATTTAAAAATACATAATATTAGTATAATTAGTAATTATAGGTTTAAAGGTATGGTGATCCTAAATTCATAAATAAGTATAAGTTGTGAGAATAGATTATAAATATGTACCAGAAGAAGGCTAGTTAGAACATGGCAATATATAGATGCATCTGACACACTTTCAAAAATCAGGAATGAAGAAAAAAGTGTGACCTGCCAAGGCTGAATTGTCAGACTTATGTGAGATAGCACTCTCATTTTGCATCAGAAATTTACCTGGGAGGCTTTGAATTTTGAGGGACTCTATGACCTTACATTGAAAAATTCAACCAGTTTGGCCATACACCTAGAGTACTAGATATCATGAGTACTATTGTGAGGCTAATATATTAAATATATATACAAGTGATAGATATAAATTCAATGACATAACCAAAGAGAGGATAAAGTATACAGACATTATGGTTCAAAATATATGGTGATTAAAGGGATAAGAAGAGAATAATTTGCAAAGAGTGATAATAGAGTGACAATGGCTAATAACGGAGGGTGCTGAAAAATAGATCATTACAATTAGAATTTTAAAGATAGAAAAATAAAACATCCAGAACTAAAAATATAAACCAAACAAATATCACATGATATATCAGAATAATATTAAAGGAAAGAAACCAATATTTACAAATAATTTTGTAGAACTTTCAAAGGACAAGAATAAAGTTAGAAATCAAAAAAAAAAATCCAGGAAAGGTAAAACTATTACCTGGAAAGGGTGAATAATCAGACTGATCTATGTTGGCTCTATAACACTGTGCACAAGAAGGCTGCCAAAGCAATCTAGAACTTTAAGGGACTGACATCACAATGAAAATACTAACCAAGATATCCACATGCTCACAGTACTAGGATTGGCCTAGGCTAGGATATTAAATATATATAAATATGGTACATGTATGGTATAAGTAAAAATATAAAAACAAAAAGAGAAAAGAGAAAGCAAGGCACAGAAACATTATGGTATAAAATATATGATTAAAGAGATAAAAAAATGAATGATTTAGAAGGAGCAATAATAGAATGACAAACAGATATAAAGAAGGTTGCTAAAAAATAGACCATTACAACTACATTTTTAAAAATTCCAGAACTGAAAATGTAAATCAAACAATTATCACACTATATAATAATAAAGGAAGCCAATATCTAGACATAATCTAGTAGAACTTGAAAAGATCAAAGGTAAAGTTAGAAACACACAAAATCCAAAAAGATAAAAAATAAATTACCTGGAAAAGGTAAATTATCAGACTAGTCTAATTTGGCTCTGAAATATTATGTACACAAGTGTTGCCATGATGACTTAGAATTTTGAGGGAGTTTCTTATCTCACAATAAAAAAGCCAGTCAAGATAGCCACATGTTCACAGTGCTAGGTTTGACCTAGGCTAGGATATCAAAGGTATACATAAGCGATAGATATAAATTCAAGGACAAAACCTAAAAAGAAAAAAAAAAGTACTCAGACATTGTGCTATAAAATATATGGTGATTAAAGAGATACAAAATTAATAATTTGGAAGGAGTGACAACAGAATAACAAACACATACATGGGAGGGAGATATCTGAGGAAGACCAGTACAATTTCACATTTTTAAAATAAGAAAAAAAAATTCCAGAAAATGTAAGTCAAACAAAAATTACAACCACATATCAGAGTAATCATAAAGGAAAGATGTCAATATCTATGTATAATCTGATTGAACTTTTGAAAGTCAAAGATAAAGTAAGATCCAAAAACTCTAGAGAAGGTAAAATATATATTACTTGAGAAGTCTGAATTATCAGACTGCTCTATGATGGTTCTGAAACACTCTGTACATGAAGGTTACCAGGACAGCACAGACAGCATTATGAGGGACTTTGTGACATCACAGTTTTAAAAAACAACCAACTTGGCCACATCCACACAGTGTTGGATGGGCCTAAACTAGGACATTAAAGGTACACTCCACTCAACTGCAGGTTGAAAATTGAACATTAAAAAAATGCAGGTTTATGGCATAAAAGTTTTGATGGTGAAGGATATCAGAAAATATTAACAGGACTGATAATATAGTCAAAATTCACAGTGATGTTGCTAAAAATTGGATTATTACAAATAGATTAGGAAAATACTCAGAAAATCATTTTTGTCAAAGCTGAACACATGAAACAACTTAAAATTTTACCATATAAAAAATTGATAATTACCATTATGAGTAATAATGAAAGCAGGGCAACATCTACAGAAAGTCAGGCAAAATATTCGGAGGCAAAGATAAAAAGAGAGACACACCCATACCCAGAAAAGGAAAAAATACTACCTGTAGAGGATGAATTGTCAGACGGGTTGGCAATTTCTCTGAAAGTGTAATCCCAAAACTATCTGGGAATTTATGGAGAATTTTGAACAATTCTGTGACATAAAAGTGTAATACCCAACCAAGTTATGTTAGCATACTGAAAGATATACTCCACTCACCTAATAAATGAACATTTTTAAAATTAAAAATATGAGAATTATTTTTATAAAAGGATTGATGGTGAAAGAGATGAAAAAATATAAATTATATGAACGTATAATACAGTCACCATACAGATAAGTGTGATAAAAAAGAAAAATTTTTCATAGTTGAAAGAATATCTGAATTTTAAAATAATCTCTCAATTTAAATGAATAATATTAAAGACTCCAAGACTGAGAGTGTTTATGGTGAAAGTTTCAAATATCAACAGTGTCTTTTTGTCTTTGGCTTTTGGCAATTTGATTACAATGTATCTCAGTGTAGATTACCTTACATTCATCTTATTGGTCTTTTGAAATTCATGGCACTGGATTTCATTTCCCAAGCTATATTTATGAACTATCAGCCAGTATTCCTTTTCTTAATTTCATTATTTGGTAATTAATTAATTTTTATTGAAATATAGTTGATTTACATAATATTATATTAGTTTCATGTGTATAACAAAGTGATTAACATTTTATACATTGTACTCCATTTAAAGTTATTATAAAATATTGCTTATATTCCCTGTTCTGTATAATATATAACTTATTTATTTTAAACATAGTAGTTTGTACCTCTTAATCCCCTAGTCCTATCTTGCCTCTCCTTCCTTCCTTCACCCCACTGGTAACCACTAGTTTGTTCTCTCTCTGTGTGAATCTGTTTCTGTTTTTCTGTATTCATTCATTTGTTTTACATTTTAGATTTTATATTCCTTTATATTTAGATATAAAGGACAATATGCAGTGTGTGTCTTTATCTATCTAAATTACTTTGCTAAGCATAATACCCTCAAGGTGCATCATGTTGTTGCAAATGGCAAAATTTTATTCTTTTTATGGCTGAGTAGTATTCCATATATATGTGTATAGTATTCCACATATATATGTATATGTGTATGTATATATATGTGTGTATATATATATAGTATTACATGTATATCCATCATATCTTCTTCATCCATTTATCTGTTGATGGACAGTTAGGTTGCCTCCACTATCTTGACTATTGTAAATAATGCTGCTATGGATATTAGGGTACATGTATCTTTTTGAATTAGTGTTTTCATTTTCTTTGCATATATTCCCAGGAGTGGAATTTCTGGATCAGATACTAGTTCTATTTTCAGTTTTTTGAAGAACCGCCTTACTATTTTCCATAATGCCTGCACCAATTTACACTCCTTCCAATAGTGTACAAGTGTTCCTTTTTCTCCACATCATTGCCAACATTTGCTATTTGTGGTCTTTTTGATGATAGCCATTCTGACAAGTATGAGGTGATATCTCACTGTGATTCTGATTTGTATTTCCCTCATGATTAGTGTTGTTGAGCAACTTTCATGTGCCTGTTGGCCATCTGTATGTCTTCTTTGGAAAAATGTCTATTCAGGGCTTCTGCTCATTTTTAACTGGGCTGTTTGTTATTTTGATACTGAGTTGTACAAGCTGTTTATATATTTTGGATAGTAACCCCTATTCATCATATGATTTGCAAATATTTTCTCCCATTCAGTAGGTTGGTTTTTCATTTTGTCAATAGTTTCCTTTGTTGCGCAAAAGCTTTTAAGTTTAATTAAGTACATTCTGTTTACTTTTGCTTTTGTTTACTTTGCCTTAAGAGATATATCAAAAAAATATTGTTACAATTTATGTATTCTGCATATATTTTCTTTTACAAATTTTATTGTTTCTGGTATTACATTAAGGCCTTTAATCCATTTTGAGTTTATTTTTGTGTATTGCGTGAGAAAATGTTCTAATTTCATTTTTTAACTTGTGGCTGTCCAGCTTTCCCTGCACCACTTATTGAAGAGACTGGTTTTCCTCATTTTATTTTATATTTTTGCTTCTTTTGTCATAGATTGATTGATCATAAGTGCGTGGGTTTATTTCTGGGCTCTCTATGCTAAATTTGTGGTAATATGTTAGACTGCACCAAAAAACTGATATAATGTCATATTAATGTCATAATAAATATTTACAAGATTGAATCTTATACATATATAGATATATATAGATATATAATTTACAAAATACAAAGTATAATTATATATGCCTTCTTTTCTTTTAAATAAGTCTACATTTTATTTTATTGTTTTATTTTATCTTTTGCTGGGCACCTCCCTGCCATTCCTCTCTATTAATCTATAGTAACTCCACCCAACGCAACAGGTGGAATTCTAATTCATTATTTTTAAAGTATAATATTGCACAATATAGATATAAAATAATATATTCAGTTATTCATTTGTTCTTGAGCACTTGTTTTCTTTTGTTTTTTTTGCCACCATAAACAATACTGCAATAAATATATTTATACATACATCCATACATGCTATTATTTTATTTTTATTTTATTATTTTTATATTATTATTTTATATTATATTTTTTATATTATTATTTTTATTTTATTTCCATTTGCTGGTTTCCAAAACATGGGATTGTTGGGTCTATTTGCCACTGTTGTATATATTCTACATTCAAAAATAAAATATAATTACAGGCTTTTAAACTATCTTAATGTTTTTGTTATTTTAATGTTATTCAGGCTTCTTACACTGAATGGGAGAGCTTTCTGTCACATTTTTTGTCCTTTTGCCAGAACACTGTTAATAACATTGGGGTTATTTTATCTTTAAAGATTAGGTAACACTATACATGGAACTCATTTGATTTTCATGTATTTTTCAGTGGCAGATATTAAAATTCCTTTTAAATTTATTTTATGGTAATGTTTGTAAGCAAATGTTTCACAATACTATAATGTATACTTGAAAGTTGCTAAGACAGTAAATCTTAAATGTTCTCACTACACATACCCACAGACACTCACAAATGTTAACTATGTCAGGTAATTTATGTATTAACTAACCTTATTGTAGTAATCACTTTTTAATATATATGTATATCAAATCATCACACTGTACACCTTAAATTTACACAATGTTATATGTTAAATATATCTCAATAAAGCTGGGAAAAAATTAAAATATAAAACAGAGAAAGAAATGTTTCATATCTCCTTGGCTAAATTTTGGAAATTTATATTCAGCTAGGAAATATTCTGTTTTCTCTAGATTTCCTAGTTTATTTATACATCATAGTGGCATGTAGTATTTTCTTGTCATTGTTTCTGTCTTTCCAGGTAAATGTGTTATGGATTTTTTTTATTGCTCACTCTTATATGTTTTGCTCTCTTTTTCCCTCAATCAGGATCATAAGGTATTCAACTGTATTTTTAAATGGATGAATGAGTATTCCCTCTCATCTAGAAGATATCTCATCACAATTGACACCCAGAAAAGTAATAATTCCAGTTGTCAAAGCTGCCAAATTAGCTCCAATGTATAATAACTGGGAATATAATAAGAAGGAAAATAAAATGTCTGACTCCATACTTAGAACTACATAGTTTTCATGAGAAGTTCTTATTGGAAGGCTTTTTTTCCCACTTTCTCTTAACTTTATATGAGTACCTATTAGAAATTGAAGGTATTGTCTTCTGCTCCTTCGAAATTATAACAGGTTTACGAAAAGAAACTGGGCATATCAGGAATCAATGGACTATGTAGTATGCAGTTATTACTAAACAATTTGTCACACACAAAGAAATAATAGTGATAAATAAATGGAAAGCAAAGAATTAACCAATCTTTTGTCAGTTCACATAATATTTTATACCATTTCAAATTCTAAAGGAAAATTTTTGATTTCTAAATTTTGTTCTTTTAAAATAGTTTCAAGAAAAATATTACTAAGAAATTCAATTAAATGAAGTCCCATGTATAGCAATTGTAGTTATGAGAAGAGAAGTTTGCTTATTTCTTCATAAGGGAGTGCTTAGTATATCTAGGATTTAGAAACTTGGATAAGACCTAACAACCAAAAACTCTTTCAAAGATGTGATAATTTCCTTTTTCTTAACATGTCTCTTAGAGAATCCTAAGATTAATCGACTTTTTCGTTTTGACTGCTATTTTGTAAGATTGATAAATTTCAAGTTTAGGGTCAAATAATACCACTAAGTCATTTTTGTATTACCAGTAAAGGAATGTAATATATTGGAATCAGACTCAGACAAACTTGTTATATAATCTTGGCTCAGTTACTAACTTGTTAAGAGACCTTAGACAAGATTTCATATAGATAGATAGATAGATAGATACAATTTAATCAAAAAACTTCAGAAGGTTGCTCTGAGGATTACATGTGAAACATATAACAAAATACCTGGCACATATTATAGACTAAAATACTCTTTTTAAAAAATTTCCTCCTTTTCACAGTTGGTTTCCAAGAATGATGAGGATATGACCATTGGTAATTTTTGCATGATTTCCATTAGTTCTTGAAACTCTGTGGTACTACTACATGTATCAGTCTTCTTGGATCTGCTGATTCAGGTCAGTCACTTCGAACAAAATTAAAATATAAGTTAAAATCTTATCATTCCTACTTCCTATATCATATGTTAAAGAATGAAGAGATCATCACTCACTATCTGAAAATGAAACAAAGCTGAATTTATTGCTTACTGTGGCAAGGGAGAGATATGCTCATCATATCTCTCCAAACAGAGCAGATATTTGATATTATATAGAGCTTTTGGAAAGCATGGAGTACAAAAATTGATGGAAAATCAGAGATGTGATTAGCTTGTCATCATCTGTAGAAATGTGCTTACTCGGGTGAAACTGTTATTGATTGGTTGACATTCCAAGACGTATTTATCAAAATGAAGCTGTCCCTGATTTACTGACTTTCAGAAGAAAAAAACACACTGATTAGTTGCCTTAGAGAAGTGTGTCCACTCTAAGCACAGATACAAATTAAAAATAAGAGGCTTAATTCTCCCTGTTGAAAGTAGAGAAAGACTTCAGCCCCCTTCCTTTTTTTTCAGAAGTTATTTCTCCATCCTTTTCAAATGTATGTAAATCTTCATAATGATTAAATAAGCCTCATGCCTGTCTCTCATCTCAGGAATATTTCCTCAAGGACCTGGGAATCATCTTTTTAAAATGCAAGCATCAAGGGAATAGTGCACCTATCTCTCAGTTCCTGGGGAAGACTAAGAGCCTGTCTTTAGTGGGTGCCTTCCTCCAATTTGCAATGGTAAGTTTGTTTCTCCTCTGGATAAATCCAGCACAGGGGATCTCCCCATTTACCATGATAAAGTTAAGCAAAACTATGTGTGCCACAAGATGTCGTCAAGTCCTCTTACTTGAGAACTAGTTACTGTCTACAGTATTTTGAAAACATGTATGTAATAGGTTGTACACGCTTGGCTGTATAAACAAGCACTGAGGTTCATTTCTGTCTTTGCAATCCCTTAGGGATTGCCTGTGTTGCACATCACATTCTGGTTCAATGCTTATCCAATAATAAAACTGTTGGGAGAAGGTTTTGTTTGTAATTATATTGCCCTGACACCACTGAGGTAGAGTTTATGTTAACTTTTGAACATATGTAAAACCAACTCTGTTACTTACTTGTTTACACGACTACAGAATAATCTGACTTTTCCTAAATTTGTGGAAATTCTAAACTTCTCACGTGTTTTCTATTAGCCCTATATAGCATAGTAGGCATTACAGTTTAATCAGCACTCTGGGTAGAAATATAATCCCACCAATTAAGCACACAATTATTAATCCAAACTTCATGGGTTTGACTTCCAGCCAACCACTTACTGGCTATGTGACTGTGGGCAAATTACTTTCCTCTCTATGTACCAGTTTCTTTATGTGTAAAATATAGATACAAATAGTACATTCTGTATAGGGTTATTCTGGGGAATTAATATGTTACCAAATTTAACATAGTTATGTTAATTAATTTTTATAATTAAATTATTTTTAAAATATATAATTTATAAAATTATTTATAATTTAATTATAATAATATTTTATTTTTAAAAGTATCTGACACATATAAGGAGTATATATTGTGTTTATTAAATTAAGACTATTCTTACACTATACATTTCTTAAAATCAGAATGTATAATTGATTATTTTTATACCCCAGTAGCATCTAATACTAATAAAACTTTACTTTATTTATAGTGCAAGTATACTTTAAGCTTGGTCCTTCCTGATTTTCCATCTAGTATGACATGGAGTACAGAGTATAGATAACATGAAGTGTAATCACTCAAAATTGTTTACTATAAATGAATAAGTATTTATTTACAAATAACATAATAATTCAGAAGCAATAAAATGATGACAGGACCAGGTAGACACTGATGATATATTAATATATCCAAAGAAGTTCTCTATCAGACTCCATGGGGGTGTAAAAATCTATTGCAAAGGGAAAGTTTTATGAAAATCATATGTAGTTTTGGCATTGGGAATAATGAACAGTTCTATAAGAGGCAATGTTGCAAAATGGAAAGAGCTATGATTTCAGTTTTAAGCTGAACCTGGGTTCAAGTGTAAGCTATACTGTGAATTAGCTGTTACCTAGAGCAATTCATTGACCCTTTCTGAGTTCCCCATTTTGAAATGAGAATAATAACATTTACAACTTATAGAATTATTAAACTTGAATTTTATAATTTTTTGAAGTGCTTTGTACATGGAAAACACATGGCAGCTTATAGCCATTGTTATTATGAGCATTAGTTGTAGTAACTAGAAATTGTAGTAATAGTAGTAGTTGTAGAAGTAGTAGTACTAGTAATAGTAGTAGTTGTAATAGCACTTTGTCTGCTATTTTGGCCTCCTTTGCCCCTCTTTCAGGGGCTACCATTGCACTTCATGCAGTTGGTGCCCTTCAGTCTGTATGAGAAAAAGCTATTTGCATTTTAGAGGCATTTCCAATTAAACTCTTTCTGTTTAGGTGGCAGACCGCAAAAGGTGGGTGGAAAGATTTTTTTTGTTTAAGTGTGTGTGTGTATGCAGATTTTAGTTCCTGAAATAATATTACATTAGCAGCTCCCTATTAGCAAGGCTAACGTTGCCTACATAGAGTTTATTTGCAGCTTACCACATTCATCTTCTAACTAACCCAATGATCTGATGCAATTAGACATTGCAAGTTTAATTGGTAAATAGCACCATTATGCTACTCTCAGAATGAATCAGTATGTTCATTTTTTAAAAAATTGTATTCATTCAAACATGTTTTTCAAAATTACAGAATTAATGCATATTCAGTACGGAAAAATTAGAAAATGCATATATTTATAAGGAAGAAAATACCAAAAATACACAAATTTCATGACTCAAAGAAATTCACCATTAAAATTTGAATACATATCATTTCAGACTATTTTTCATGCATGTACTTATATACTTTTTCTTATAATGGGCTATATATTTTTAATTACTTAATGCTTTTTATGAGAAGAATTATACTTTCCTAGCAGCTTTCTTAGTAGCTATTTCTTTTCATAAATGTATCACAATTTACTTAGGCAATCTCATATTATTAATCATTGCCTCACTTGATCCAAAATATTGAGTATTATGTGGATGTGTGTGTTTGTGCTATAACTTGCATCTGATTGAATAATTGTCAATTTTAAATACATGGATTAAGTCACATAAAAAGTTAAAAAGTTACCAGTTACTTTTTAAAAAACAGTACTTTTGTTTCATGTAGCAGAAAAATAAAAGGAAAAGGTCTTTAAGTAGTGGTAAAACCTATATTTTTGTAGGTTAAGTTCATGAAATTTAGGGCTAGAGAGTGTGTGAAAGAAATTTGGATAATTTATATATATGTGCATCTTTCAATTTTTCATCTTAGATCTCAGCATCAAATGGCAGGTGCTTTTTTCATTGAAATGAAAAGAAAGTACTTTCTGTAACAGTGACAAATCTATTTAATTCTCATAGGAAGGAAGAATCATGTTTTATTGCCATCATGAATATTAAAAGTGCTGAATAATCTACCACCTAGGAAAACTGAAGTGGATACATGCTCCCATCACTTATAATTGTTATTCCTTTTAACCAAAATGAAAGAAAAGAAGCAGTTTTACTAAAATAAAAATAACAAACCCAAATAGCTTTTAGAAATGAATATCAGTATGCTAACTTCGAAATTTTTGAACTTTCCTCACAAAGCATTAATTTTGTTTTAGTTTAAATTACTGACTAATGAAATCTGGTTGGGCTTTCTTGACATGTATAAACTGTATCTCTTTGAAATTTATTTATACTTTAACTTGAATTATTTTTAGTAGTCAGTAATTGGTTAGCATTTATTTTCCCAAATAACAGGCTCTATTATAACTGGTCCCTTCTCATCTTCCATCCCTCAAACATTCCTTATTCTAAAGCTGCTCAGGCTGCTTTAGCCTTTGTGCCTTTCTTTTTAAGATACCAAAACATTTGGATGACAGTTGCTAATATTCAGTCAAAAACCCAGATGCTCTGATTATATTTTTGCAGATGTTTATTGAGAGGAAAACAAAAGTGTCTACTTCTCCATAAGAAGAAAGGATACACATTTGATTGCATCATTATTAGAATGTACTTACAAATGAGCAGAGGCATTGTACTGAAACAAACCCAGGCAGGGTTTTCTGTTAAGAGGATCTATAATCAATCAGTCTCTCTCTCTCTCTCTCTCTCTCTCTCTCACTCTTTCCCTCTCTCTCTCACTCTTTCCCTCTCTCTCTCTCTGACCGCTTAAGTGTGCTCACCATTATTTTGTGCTCCTGTATAATATGGCTCACCAGAAGACAACAAGAGTCCAAGCTTTTGATTTACACTTAAACAGAATAGAATTCCTACTGCAATCTTAAGCCTAAACTGCTTTGGGTTGGGTGATGGGTGATACTGTGGACTGCCCCAGGTAAGAATGACAATGTACCCTATTTCTCATTGGCCCTATGCCACATTTTAACATATATATTCAGAGATCTCTCAGAGAAGCAGGATTATTTGAGCACAGTTTTTCACATGACTGTCATCACATTTTAATACTCTCACAACATTACCCTAAATTGTCACAGCTAGCAAGATGTAGATATAATATACAGATCACTGATTTTAATTTTACCCATTACCACGATAATATAATATCATATGACTGTAGACTAAAATTTGTATGAGAAAATTTTCAGTTTATAAAATGTATATATTTTAAAATATAAATTCAACAGAAAAATCACTTTGTATTTTTTAAAATAAAGCAGATCTTATTATGAAGTAGTGTTTAATAATATATGATTATCACCATATAAATATCTTTTAATCAAGATGTTAATAATAAATAACTTCATTCTGGGCTGAATGAGTCAGAAATGATGGATCCTTATTTTAAAAGCAGATTTAGAAAGAAAAAGTAAATATGAGACATTTAAAATGAGAAATTATTGTCATATAAAGTTCAAAATCCATTAGAATCAGGTGATTTTACCCTCATACATGTGTGCATATATGAAGAGATACATAACTAAAGAGATATGATAAGCATGGAAATGGTAGAATGGTTACCTGAAGCTTGTTAATTTCCTTTTAGTTAAAATGCTGAGGCTTCTTTGAATAAGAAATATTTTCTTAGTTAAATTCAAATGCTTCTGGTTTTGGCTTGAACTATGAGTGCCTCAGAACCAGTTTATTTAGTTCTAGCTTTATTCAATTGTGATAGAAGCCTATAATAAGCAGCACAATATAACACTATTTATTCTTGTTTGTTTTCAGCCCTTTACATTATTAACATAAAATATTTTCCTCAAAATTTATTTTCTGCAATGTGTTCTTTCTTTGATGCATTACTCACCTCAAACAATAATAAATTATTTTTGTCAGTACGAATTCTACTTGCAGATGATCACCTACTAGCTCAGTATATTCATAACAATTGTTACCTCAATAATGCCTCTGATCTCCTTTTTTTCTCATTTACACTCTCTATTCACTAAATCAGACATTCACAACCACTCACTTAAGACTATAGAAGAGTATCTTAAGTAATCTTGTTGTTTATAGGATTTCCTCAGTCCAATAACTCTATACAGTGCCACCAATGTATGCTTCCAAAACAACAATCAAATCATATTGCTCAAAAATATTCAGTAGCTTTCTCCTTACCTTCCTGTGTGTGCATGTGTGTATATACACATGCATACATGTCCGTTTTATATTTTGGAGGGAAGGAAAAGATTGAATATTTTTAGGAATTTTTATCATGCTTTGGTTGAAAATACTTATTCTCTGAAAAAAACTTCCAAGCACAAAACTGCAGTTAAGGTCCTTCTTTGTCCACTGTACGGTGGGGAATAAACTAAGGAAATATTCACAGTATTGTTCCTAATGTAACCTGTTCCAGAATGTCAATCTTTTTAAGAAGTCTCAAGATGATTAATATAAAATCAGCCTTGAATGTTTAGATAACTGCTCATAATTTGCCTATATTTTTTCTAATGTTTTTCTTCCTTATTTAGGTACAAGTTTTGTCTGCTTTATCTAATAATCAGTTTACCAGAGATCATGCTATGCCCCAAATGTACTCTTCTGCCTTTGAAATATGATTACTCAGGGGTGTGTTTTTGTCTCATTAAAATTATGGTATTTTCCCTTGAGTATTCTTTTAAACTAAGAAATTTAAACAGATAACTTTATACTAACATTTTCTATTGTTTATAAAACCTTCAGAATTTTATCAGCACTGAAACTGACTTGAGTGTGTACCAAACAGCACTGTGAGTTGGTTTCAATTTAAATTAAGTTTCTTTAGAGTTTAGTGAGAACTTGAGCAGGTTTAAAGTGAGTTTTTATTATATTCTCTTTTAGGCATGCTAAATGTTTTTAAAAAATCCATTTTTGTGCTACGGCATTATTTAAGCTATTCCTATTTTTCTGATCTGTCAAATAAAATATGTGTCTGTGTAGTGATTTCTAAGGAGAAACAGCTCCATCTAAAGGCTATTTTGAGTCATCTCAACTTTCTTTTTCATTTCCAAGTTTTCAGAAATCTATTGCAAAAAATTACTGGTAGAAATGAAAACCCTTATAACTTTAATATAAAACAATATTTAACATATATACTTAAAATCATATATATATATATGATTAATTAAACAAGGAGGCCATTAGACTGTGGTCCTGATGCTGTGTCAGCCTATGTAAGCAAACCAAAATCTAAGCCTGTAAACAATTAAAGGTTAAAAATTGAAACTTAGGGACAACCAATTAGGCTTTAAACTACAGCCAAACAATAATTTCCTTACCTTGCTTCCACCTTTTCTCTGTAAAAGTATTTCCCTGAGTTCCTGTCCAGGGACACTCCTAATCAATTCCGGTTTGGTGCTGCCCAACTCAAATAGATTTTTGCTCAACTAAGCTCTTAAAGTTTTTAATATGCCTCAGTTTATCTTTCAACAGTTTTGGTGTCAGAAGAGAGAACTGAAGGAGACCCCCTGTGATCCCAAGGAGCAACAAGCAACCAGGCAAAGGTAACCCACTGAGCCCCTTGATCTCACTGCTTTCTTGCTGCCTCTGGAGGTCACTGGTAAGTCCCTCTAGGAAGCTAGTTCTGCAGCTTTTGTGTTATGGGCTTTATTTGAGCATTTCTTCTTCTGGACTGGCTCCAGATACCAGCCGGAGTTGGACTGGATTCCACTTAGAAACTGTGCTGGGTCCAGGGTTGGACTGGGTCTGTCTCAAACTGGACCAGGTTCAGTGTGAAGCTTCAAATGAATAAAACTTTGTTTTAAGGCTGAACAAATAGCTTAAACTTACAAAAGGAAATCTTGAATTACAGTAGCTGCAGTGGAGAACTTTTCACCTAGATAAGCTTATCCACTTACAAGGTGCCCTAGAGAAAAAGGGGTTTCAGCCAACCACTCACCCATGTAAAGGGTAGATGAAAAATTATTTTTTCTCCTCTACAGTTTCTGATGATCAGGATGAGACCTGCTGGGATGCCCCACTTTCTCCAGAGCCTGCAGATGGTATACTGAGAAAACTGGCAGAAGCCAGCCAAGAGTGAGAATTTTTATCAGAGTCAGCTATCCTTGATCTCTATCTGTGGTGCACAGTCTAGAGACGAAGGTAAAGTTTCATTTTGTCCCTTCCTTTCCAAATTAAGATTGGCAGGGGAAAAAAAATTTGTAAGAATTAGAACTTTGATTGTGACTCCTGAGTTTGCTTTTGGGTATTCATTGGTTATTGATCCTTTCTCTCCCAGAAACAGCTATTGCCTTCTTGTCTATCTCATTTTGTGTTCTAAGAATTTGTCTTGGCAACTGTCAGTTTGGGAGCCCCCAAAATATGGTTAGAGAGAAATATGGGTTGCACTCCATTTGCAGCTAGGGTCCTGCTGATCTCAGGTGGCGTTGGCCTGCAGTGGCTTGAAGCAGGATTTTGATTCCCCAGCCAGAGATCGAAGTCAGGTCACAGCAGTGAGAGCACTGAATCTTAACCACTAGACCACGAGAGCTAGTAGCCTGTGACAAGGCCCTTGCCCATCATCTTTGTAGAAATGAATTTCCACAAAGAGATGGAAAGTAGTGAAACAAGTAAAGTGTTTATTAGGAGAAAAAAGAGTACGTGTGAATAGGCACACAGGGCAGGCTCAGAGAGAGAGTCGTACCCTCGTGGTAGTTTGAATCAATGGTATGGGGCAGTTCTTCTGGGTTTCCTCTGCCAATTATCTTGCTTTGCCTGGCTCTGAGTCTATATTTGGTTAATCTCAGGGTCCTCCCCTATGTGTGTACGCATCTCTTAACCAAGATGGATTCTAGTGCAGAGACCTATGGGTAGGTTGACATCACTTACTATGGGGTGGCGCACCCTCCCTTTTTGGCCCGTGAAGAGCCTTTCTGTGCATGTATAGTCAGGAAGGTCTCCTTGACCTCGAGAATGAGAAATACGTGGTATCTTTGTTGTTTTGTTGTTGAGGTATAGTTGTTTTACAATGTTGTGTTAGTTTCTACTGTACAGCGAAGTGGACTTCCCTGTGCTATACAGCAGGTTCTTATTAGTTACCTATTTTATACATATTAGTGTCTATATGTCAATCCCAATCTCCCAATTCATACCACCACCACCACCCCCGCTTTCCCCCCTTAGTGTCCATACGTTTGTTCTCTATATCTGTGTCTCTATTTTTGCCTTGCAAGTCAGTTCATCTGTACCATTTTTCTAGATTCCACATATATGTGTTAATATACAATATTTGTTTTTCTCTTTCTGACTTACTTCACTCTGTATAACAGTCTCTAGGTCCATCCACGTCTCTACAAATGACCCAGTTTTGTTCCTTTTTATGGCTGAGTAATATTCCATTGTATATATGTACCACTTCTTCTTTATTCAATCATCTGTCAATAGACATTTAGGTTGCTTCAATGGACATTTAGGTTGCTTCCATGACCTGGCTAAATAGTACTGCAGTGAATATTGGGGTGCCTGTGTCTTTTGAATTATGGTTTTCTTTGGGTATATGCCCAGTAGCGGGATTGCTAGGTCATATGGTAATTCTATTTTTAGATTTTTAAGGAACATCCATGCTGTTCTCCATAGTGGCTGTATCAATTTACATTCCATGTGGTCTCTTTATCTTTTATCTGGGCAGGGCTCAGCTCCTCCTAGCTCCTGCTATTATCTTCATCTTGGAGTATCTATCCACAGGGGACAAACTCCAACTGCTCAGCCTGGGGCTCATCTATCTCCTGCCTCACCACCAATTATTGCCAGCTCTCTTTCATTCTTTTGGTTATTTCTGAGAGTAGCCCTGGATTCTGGGAGGGTAGTATCCTTTTGGTACACTTCTTGTGGTTGTTAAATATTGCCAGGAAAATTTACTGTTTGTCCCAGCCGAAACTTGACAAGACACTTGAAAGGATTTTTTTTTTTAAAGTCAGATATTGCCCCAATTGGAAGCTGATATTAAGAGTCTGGAAAACAAACAAAAAAGAGTCAGAGGAATTTTTTTAAGGTCTTCTCTCTTAAACTAAAATGAAACTATGTACCGAGAGGGAAAGAAAAACATTCTGAAGCTGTTGTGGAAGGATTTGCTAAAACATTCCAAAGACACACAGATCCAAATCTAGAACTTAGGAATTTTTTGTTTTTCAGTTTAGTTGAACATCTTCTCCCTCTCATAAAGAAGTAACCTGAAGGTAATATAAGTAAATGCGTAGGTCAGCCTCATGATATCATTCAGGTTGCAACCCAATTCTATGAGGAATTAAAAACAACTGTACTTGTCTTACAAATCAAGTATTTTCAAGAAAAGAAATGCAGCTCTAGAGACAATTCAACATCCATCTATCATTTTTAATCAATCCCTAAACTTCCTCTATTCATCTCAAAAAACTCACAGATATTGTAAAATATCTGGATTTAGGAAACAAAAGCACTTTTTTGGAGAAACTTACATTCTTACTCTGTGCTTTTGAGAGGTATATATCTGACCTGGTCTTCTTTCAGAACTCAGAGCCAAATCTTAAAATGGAAACTTCACAGAGGGAATTCTTAGAAAATAGGAAGCATTTGGAAATTAGTCAAATAAAAACTCAACACTCTTTTCCACAAATAGTAGTAAAAAGTTTGGCATCTGAGGAAGTAAACTTAACTTATTCCATCTACCAAAAATGTGATTTGGACCTAACTGTTCTTTTACAAACTAGTGAGATTTGCATTGATGTACATGTCTCATGGCTAAAATTTAAAAATGAAAGCTGTAAGATCTATGTTTGCATTTGTATGCATGTTTATGTATGCTATAGATGTGTGACATTTTTTACCTTCGGATGGTATGCCAAAATTAATTCGTGAAGAGCTTTATTTAATTGGTTTAAAGAAAAATAAGCACTTAGATAAATTAAGTATGCTCTCAGAAATATAGAAACTAACCCAAACGTTTTTCAAGTTCACATGATCTAGGATAATCTTTGCTACATAAAAGCTAGCTTGTCTGTTGTCTAATTAAAATAGGCATATCTTCAGAATTATTAATAACAAATATAAGGCAGACATACAACTTTATTCTATCTGGGTGTGCTAGTCATAAGTTTGTGCTATCTCTTACAAAATGTGACAGGAAGAAAAGCTAAAACATTAAAACTTAAGGACAACCAATCACAAACAGCCAAGTAGGCTTTATGCTATAGCCAATCAATAATTTTCTTACTTCACTTCTGCCTTTTTTCTATAAAAGTCTCTCCCTGAGCTCCTGTTTGGTGAGTTCTCCTAACCACTTCTGGTTTTTCATTGCCTGGTCCAAATCAAATTTTGCTCAAATAAACTTAAAATTTTTAATATGCTCCAGTTTGTCTTTTAATACTATATCTCCTGAATATGTTTGCTATCTAATATTTGACTAGACAGAAACTAGACCGCATTTTCTAAAGTTTCATGTGTCTCGAGCAAAAATTGATATGGATTAAATTTTGTGCTGACTTTGAGATAGTTTTTGGCTTTTGAGAAAAATTCAAGTCTCTTATAATTTAAATTAATTTTGGCATTAGTGAAGGGATTATCACACTAGAATTGGATGTACATTAGTGACATTTTATATAAAAGTGGTGATAGTACTAATATCATTTGTATTTCTAGGAGCAAAGATTTCAAGTCATCCAATACAGTTAGTAATTAAGTCAACCACAATAACTGAACTACAGAATGATCAGACCAGATATTTACTGATTAACAGATAATTCAGATTAAACTACTCAAATGTCAGGTGTTTGAAATTCCTACCAGTTTATTTTGTTTTGGTCCTATCTAAAGTAAAGGCTTAGGCAAAGCCACAACTCCTGGCCTTTAGCTATTTTCATAGAGAGCAACCCACAATGAAATAAAATATATAATAAGTCCATGTTCAAAAGAAAAACTATTCCACTAATATGGTATTCACAATTTATATGATATATGCAGGCAATCAAAAATACATCAGTGGCCCCCACTTCCAATTTCCTTCTACCTAAAGAGTTAAGTAGAGGGACAAGGGGAAGATGGCGGAAGAGTAAGACACAGAGATCACCTTCCTCCCCACAGATATACCAGAAATGCATCTACACATGGAACAACTCTTACAGAACACCTACTGAACGCTGGCAGAAGACCTCAGACCTCCCAAAAGGCAAGAAACTCCCCACATACATGGGTAGCACAAAAGAAAAAAAGAAAAAACAGAGACAAAAGAATAGGGACGGAATCTGCACCAGTGGGAGGGAGCTGTGAAGGAGGAAAGGTTTCCACACACTAGGAAGCGCCTTCGCGGGTGGAGACTGCGGGTGGCGGAGGGGGGAGCTTTGGAGCTGCGGAAGAGAGCACAGCAACAGGGGTGCGGAGGGCAAAGCGGGGAGATTCCCACACAGAGGATAGGTGCCGACCGGCACTCACCAGCCTGAGAGGCTTGTCTGCTCACCCGCCGGGGCGGGCGGGGCTGGGAGCTGAGGCTCGGGCTTTGGTAGGAGCGCAGGGAGAGGACTGGGGTTGGTGGCGTGAACACAGCCTGAAGGGGTTAGTGCACCACGGCTACCTGGGAGAGAGTCCAGGAAAAGGTCTGGAGCTGCCGAAGAGGCAAGAGACTTTTTCTTCCCTCTTTGTTTCCTGGTGTGCGAGGAGAAGGGATTAAGAGCGTTGCTTAAAGGAGCTCCAGAGATGGTCACGAGCTGCAGCTAAAAGTGCGGACCACAGAGACGGGCACGAAACACTAAGGCTGCTGCTGCCGCCACCAAGAAACCTGTGTGCGAGCACAGGTCACTATTCACACCTCCCTTCCGGGGTGTCTGTGCAGCCCACCACTGGCAGGTTCCTGGGATCCAGGGACAACTTCCCCGGGAGAATGCACGGCAAGCCTCAGGCTGGTGAAACGTCACGCCGGCCTCTGCCGCCACAGGCTCACCCCACACTCCGTGCCCCTCCATCCCCCCCGGCCTGAGTGAGCCAGAGCCCCCGAATCAGCGGTACCTTTAACCCCGTCCTGTCTGAGCGAAAAACAGACGCCCTTCGGTGACCTACATGCAGAGGCAGAGCCAAATCTGGGAGCTGTGAGAACAAAGAAGAGAAAGAGAAATCTCTTCCCAGCAGCCTCAGAAGCAGCGAATTAAAGCTCCACAATCAACTTGATGTACCCTGCATCTGTGGAATACATGAATAGACAACGAATCATCCCAAATTGAGGAGGTGGACTTTGAGAGCAAGATTTAGGATTTTCTCCACTTTTCCTCGTTTTGTGAGTGTGTATGTGTATGCTTCTGTGTCAGATTTTATCTGTATAACTTTGCTTCCACCATTTGTCCTATGGTTCTATTCATCCGTTTTTTTTAAAAAAATTTGTTCTTAATAATTATTTTTGATTTTAATAACTTTGTTTTATTTTATTTTATCTTCTTTCTTTCTTTCCTTCCTTCCCTCCTTTAGACAATGAATCATCCCAAATTGAGGAGGTGGACTTTGAGAACAAGATTTATGACTTTTTCCCCTTTTCCTCTTTTCGTGAGTGTGTATGTGTATGCTTCTATATGAGATTTTGTTTGTATAGCTTTGCTTCCACCATTTGTCCTAAGGTTCTATCTGTCCGTTTTTTGATTGTATTTTTTTAGTTTGTTTTCTTAATACTTATTTTTTAATTTAATAACTTTATTATATTTTATTTTACTTTATCTTCTTTCTTTTTTCCTTCCTTCCTTCCGTACTTTCTTTCTTCCTATTTCTACTAATTCTTTCTCTCTACTTTTTCTCCCTTTTATTCTGAGCCATGTGGATGAAAGGCTCTTGATGCTCCAGCCAGGAGTCAATGCTGTGCCTCTGAGGTGGGAGAACCAAATTCAGGACACTAGTCAACAAGAGACCTCCCAGCTCCACATAATATCAAATGGCAAAAATCTCCCAGAGATCTCCATCTCAACGCCAGCACCGAGCTTCATCAATGAACAGCAAGCTACAGTGCTGGACACGCTATGCCAAACAACTAGCAAAACAGTAGCACAACCCCACTCATTAGCACAGAGGCTGCCTAAAACCATAATAAGTCCACAGAAACCCCAAAACACACCACCAGACGTGGACCTGCCCACCAGAGAGACAAGATACAGCCTCATCCACCAGAACACAGGCACTAGTCCCCTCCACCAGGAAGCCTACACAACCCACTGAACCAACCTTAGACACTGGGGACAGACACCAAAAACAACGGGAACTACAAACCTGCAGCCTGCAAAAAGGAGACCCCAAACACAGTAAGATAAGCAAGATGAGAAGAAAGAAAAACACACCACAGATGAAGGACCAAGATAAAAACCCACCAGAACTAACAAACGAAGAGGAAATAGGCAGTCTACCAGAAAAAGAATTCAGAATAATGATAGTAAAGATGATCGAAAATCTTGGAAATAGAGAAAATGCAAGAAACATTTAACAAGGACCTAGAAGAACTAAAGGTGAAACAAACTACGATGAACAACACAATAAATGAAATGAAAAATACTCTAGATTGGATCAATAGCAGAATAACTGAGGCAGAAGAATGGATAAGTGACCTGGAAGATAAAATAGTGGAAATAACTACTGCAGAGCAGAATAAAGAAAAAAGAATGAAAAGAATTGAGGACAGTCTCAGAGACCTCTGGGACAACATTAAACTCACCAACATTCAAATTATAGGGGTTCCAGAAGAAGAAGAGAAAAGAAAGGGACTGAGAAAATATTTGAAGAGCTTATGGTTGAAAACTTCCCTATTATGGGAAAGAAAATAGTTAATCAAGTCCAGGAAGCACAGAGAGTCCCATACAGAATAAATCCAAGGAGAAATATACCAAGACACATATTAATCAAAATGTCAAAAATTAAATACAAAGGAAACATATTAAAAGCAGCAAGGGAAAAAAAAACAAATAACACACAGGGGAATCCCCATAAGGTTAACAGCTGATCTTTCAGCAGAAACTCTGCAAGCCAGAAGGGGGTGGCAGGACATACTTAAAGTGATGAAGGAGAAAAACCTGCAATCAAGATTACTCTACCCAACAAGGATCTCATTCAGATTTGATGGAGAAATTAAAACCTTTACAGACAAGCAAAAGCTGAGAGAGTTCAGCACCACCAAACCAGCTTTACAACAAATGCTAAAGGAATTTCTCTAGGCAAGAAACACAAGAGAAGGAAAAGACCTACAATAAAGACCCCAAAACAATTTAGAAAATGGGAATAGGAACATACATATCGATAATTACCTTAAATGTAAATGGACTAAATGCTCCCACAAAAAGACACAGACTGGCTGAACGGATACAAAACAAGACCCATATATATGCTGTCTACAAGAGACCCACTTCAGACCTAGAGACACATACAGACTGAAAGCAAGGGGATGGAAAAACATATTCCATGCAAATGGAAACCAAAAGAAAGCTGGAGTAACAATTCTCATATCAGACAAAATAGACTTTAAAATAAAGACTATTAGAAGAGAAAAAGAAGGACACTATGTAATGATCAACTGATTGATCCAAGAAGAAGATATAACAATTGTAAATATTTATGCATACAACATAGGAGCGCCTCAATACATAAGCAAATACTAACAGCCATAAAAGGGGAAATCGACAGTAACACATTCATAGTAAGGGAATTTAACACCCCACTTTCACCCATGGACAGATCATCCAAAATGAAAATAAATAAGGAAACAAAAGCTTTAAATGATACATTAAACAAAATGGACTTAATTGATATTTATAGGACATTCCATCCTAAAACAACAGAATACACATTTTTCTCAAGTGCTCATGGAACATTCTCCAGGATAGATCATATCTTGGGTCACAAATCAAGCCTTGGTAAATTTAAGAAAATTGAAATTGTATCAAGTATCTTTTCTGACCACAACGCTATGAGACTAGATATCAATTACAGGAAAATAACTGTAAAAAATACAAACACATGGAGGCTAAACAATACACTACTTAATAACGAAGTGATCACTGAAGAAATCAAAGAGGAAATTAAAAAATACCTAGAAACAAATGACAAGGGAGACACGATGAACCAAAACCTATGGGATGCAGCAAAAGCAGTTCTAAGAGGGAAGTTTATAGCAATACAAGCCCACCTTAAGAAACAGGAAACATCTCGAATAAACAACCTAACCTTGCACCTAAAGCAATTAGCAAAAGAAGAACAAAATAACCCCAAAGTTAGCAGAAGGAAAGAAATCATAATATTCAGATCAGAAATACATGAAAAAGAAATGAAGGAAACGTTGACAAAGATCAATAAAACTAAAAGCTGGTTCTTTGAGAAGATAAACAAAATTGATAAACAATTAGCCAGACTCATCAAGAAAAAAAGGAAGACTCAAATCAATAGAATTAGAAATGGAAAAGGAGAAGTAACAACTGACACTGCAGAAATACAAAGGATCATGAGAGATTACTACAAGCAACTCTATGCCAATAAAATGGACAACCTGCAAGACATGGACAAATTCTTAGAAATGCACAACCTGCCAAGACTGAATCAGGAAGAAATAGAAAATATGAACAGACCAATCACAAGCACTGAAATTGAAACTGTGATTAAAAATCTTCCAACAAACAAAAGCCCAGGCCCGATGGCTTCACAGGCAAATTCTATCAAACATTTAGAGAAGAGCTAGCACCTATCCTTCTCAAACTCTTCCAAAATATAGCAGACGGAGGAACACTCCCAAATTCATTCTACGAGGCCACAGTCACCTTGATACCAAAACCAGACAAGGATGTCACAAAGAAAGAAAACTACAGGCCAATATCACTGATGAACATAGATGCAAAATTTCTCAACAAAATACTAGCAAACAGAATCCAACAGCACATTAAAAGGATCATACGCCATGATCAAGTGGGGTTCATTCCAGGAATGCAAGGATTCTTCAATATACACAAATCAATCAACGTTATACACCATATTAACAAATTGAAGGACAAAAACCATGTGATCATCTCAATAGATGCAGAGAAAGCTTTTGACAAAATTCAACACCCATTTATTATAAACACCCTACAGAAAGTAGGCATAGAGGGAAATTTCCTCAACATAATAAAGGCCATATATGACAAACCCACAGCCAACATCATCCTCAATGGTGAAAAACTGAAAGCATTTCCACTAAGATCAGGAAGAAGACAAGATTGCCCACTCTCACTACTCTTATTCAACATAGTTTTGGAAGTTTTAGCCACAGGAATCAGAGAAGAAAAGGAAATAAAAGGAATCCAAATTGGAAAAGAAGAAGTAAAGCTGTCACTGTTAGCAGATGACATGATACTATACATAGAGAATCCTAAAGATGCTACCAGAAAACTACTAGAGCTAATCAATGAATTTGGTAAAGTAGCAGGATACAAAGTTAATGCACAGAAATCTCTGGCATTCCTATACAGTAATGGTGAAAAATCTGAAAGTGAAATCAAGAAAACACTCCCATTTACCATTGCAACAAAAAGAATAAAATATCTAAGAATAAACCTACTTAAGGAGACAAAAGACGTGTATGCAGAAAATTATAAGACACTGATGAAAGAAATTAAAGATGATATCAACAGATGGAGAGATATACCATGTTCTTGGACTGGAAGAATCAACATTGTGAAAATGACTCTACTACCCAAAGCAATCTACATGTTCAATGCAATCCCTATAAAACTACCACTGGCATTTTTCACAGAAATAGAACAAAAATTTTCACAATTTGTATGGAAACACAAAAGACCCTGAATAGCCAAAGCAATCTTGAGAATGAAAAACGGAGCTGGAGGAATCAGGCTCCCTGACTTCAGACTATACTACAAAGCTACAGTAATTAAGACAGTGTGGTTCTGGCAAAAAAATAGAACATAGATCAATGGAACAGGATAGAATGCCCAGAGATAAACCCACGTACATATGGTCACCTTATGTTTGATAAAGGAGGCAGGAATGTACAGTGGAGAAAGGACAGCCTCTTCAATAAGTGGTGCTGGGATAACTGGACAGGTACATGTAAAAGTATGAAATTAGATCACTCCCTAAGAGCATACACGAAAATAAGCTCAAAATGGATTAAAGACCTAAATGTAAGGCCAGAAACTATCAAACTCTTAAAGGAAATCATAGGCAGAACACTCTATGACATAAATCACAGCAAGATCCTTTCTGACCCACCTCCTAGAGAAATGGAAATAAAAACAAAAATAAACAAATGGGACCTAATGAAACTTCAAATCTTTTGCACAGCAAAGGAAACCATAAACAAGACCAAAAGACAACCCCCAGTATAGGAGAAAATATTTGCAAATGAAGCAACTGACAAAGGATTAATTTCCAAAATTTACAAGCAGCTCATGCAGCTCAATAACAAAGAAACAAACAACCCAATCCAAAAATGGGCAGAAGGCGTAAAGAGACATTTCTCCAAAGAAGATATACAGAGTGCCAACAAACACATGAAAGAATGCTCAACATCATTAATCATTAGAGAAATGCTAATCAAAACTGCAATGAGATATCATCTCACACCAGTCAGAATGGCCATCATCACAAAATCTAAAAACAATAAATGCTGGAGAGGGTGTGGAGAAAAGGGAACACTGTTGCACTGCTGGTGGGAATGTGAATTGGTACAGCCACAATGAGGAACAGTATGGAGGTTCCTTAAAAAAAAACTACAAATAGAACTACCATATGACCCAGCAATCCCACTACTGGGCATATACCCTGAGAAAACCATAATTCATAGAGACATGTACCAAAATATTCATTTCAGATCTGTTTACAATAGCCCAGAGATGGAAACAACCTAAGTGCCCATCATCGGATGAATGGATTAAGAAGATATGGCACATATATACAATGGAATATTACTCAGCCATAAAAAGAAACGAAATTCTGCTATTTGTAATGAGGTGGATAGACCTAGAGTCTGTCATACAGAGTGAAATAAGTCAGAAAGAGAAAGACAAATACTGTATGCTAACACATATATATGGAATTTAAGAAAAAATTTGTCATGAAGAACCTAGGGGTGAGACAGGAATAAAGACACAGACCTACTAGAGAACGGACTTGAGGATATTGGGAGGGGGAAGGGTGAGCTGTGACAAAGCGAGAGAGAGGCATGGACGTATATACACTACCAAATGTAAGGTAGATAGCTAGTGGGAAGCAGCCGCAAAGCACAGGGAGATCAGCTTGGTGCTTTGTGACCGCCTGGAGGGGTGGGATAGGGAGGGTGGGAGGGAGGGAGACGCAAGAGGGAAGAGATATGGGAACATATGTATATGTATAACTGATTCACTTTGTTATAAAGCAGAAACTAACACACCATTGTAAAGCAATTATACCCCAATAAAGATGTTAAAAAAAAAAAAGAGTTATGTAGCTGTACCACCAAAATGTGTGCTTGTGCCCATTTCTGCTGCTGTGTCTTTAGATTCTGCCAGCAGACAATTGAAATATGAGGCTATTTTTATCTAAGAGATAAACTTGAGGTTGTAACCCTCTTGGTTCAATTTTTTTCAAGACTTCCAATTAAATAAATATAAAATCACCCTAGCATAGTATGCATAGCCCTCTGGTCTCTGCCTGCATAACCAACCTCATTTTCTTCTCTTTCATCACTTATATTCTACTCAGACTAAACTATATGTAGTTTCCCTAAAAAGAAATGCCTACTTGTGACTCCTTGCCATTGCACTACTATTTGTTCTGCCTGGAATGCTCTTTCCATGCATATCTGCTTGCAAATCTTATACCCATTCTTTAAGTCTAAGAACAAGAGGTAAAACTCCAGTTTTCTCATCTGTAAAGTCTAAATATTGCTAAATACTTCTCATATTGCTCTGGAAAGAAATGAGATATTGTAAAAGTACCCTTCAGCAAATTACTGGCAAAAGGTAAATACTCAAAAATTATAGTTTAACATTTGATTCTGTAAATTTTTAGATTAATTCAATATCTAATCTTAACTTTAAAAAATAAAAGTTGGATGATGACTTCCTATTGCAGAAACTCAGTGAAAAATATATAATTAGGTAATTTTTCAACTAATTTCATTAATTTGTGTTCAATTTGTCTGATACCTGTCTCTTTCATGTATAACAGAACTAGTGATTAAACTTTTTCCAAATAAGAAAAGAAAAGGTATTCTTGAGATACCTTAACATAACCAGGTTATGTTTGAGGGAACAGATAGAATTTCTGATTTCAAAATTGCCCTCTACTTTGTAGTTGATTAACCAGATAATTTCCTAAACCCTCAGCTGATGTGATCCAATGTGAGAAGCACATGATATTGATATATTTTTAAATACAAACAGGAGGATATCCTCACAGAAGAAATATATGTGATTTGATCTGAAGGCTGCTACACAGAACAGTTTTAGTTGGCATCTTCATTGAGTTAAACCATTATATATAACCACCATTATACCTCCCTAAGATGTTGTACTACCATCTCTACAGCTGGATAGTGACAAAGATTATGTCATTGTTCAAATTCTTCTCAGGGTCCCTTGAACTCTTTTTCAATTAGGTCTGATTTTTGGGCTTATGTGTTCTTCTCTGCATTGTCCAATTTTATGAAGAATTCTGTCTGAGTTTAACCATAATATCCTATCCTCCATATCTGATCACCCTTGATATCAGTTGAGTTCCTCACCCTTCACTAACTTCCTGGTGATGTGTGATCATCCCAGCCTGCCTTCAGCAACAATCCTTTAAGTCAGTTTAGCCAGATCCCCCTCTTGCCCCTGATGTACTTCTAGTAATGTTTCACCCACTGACCCCACCCTGCTCTCTGGCTATTGATACTCACTTGCCCATGCTGTATTCAGAGTTGAGCCCAATCTCTCTCCTCCACTGCAAAATACCATCACAGTGATCCTTATACTTATCGTAATTGTCCTCCCCTCCTTGAACAAAAAGTCTTCTTTCTACCATGCTTTAAAAAGTGTCATTTAATGTTTTTTCTCTAACTGTATGAATATAGACATGCACAATAATCTGTATGTACATCACTTTTGATGAACCTAAGCAGAAGTCCCACTCAAGAATGTGGAAACAGCAAAGGTATATAGCCCGCACCTCAGAGTTTAATGGAACAATCTTGTCACTGCTTAAGACTAGTTCAGAAATAATAAAAATCATTTTTAAATAATAAAAGGAAGAAACTGACACATTTGAAAAGAAAAACATTTTAAATTAATAAGGTTGATCATTTCAATGGTAAAAGTTTATTACAGGTTTGGTTTCATGGGAAGAAGACTTTGAGAGTTGAGTGTGCAGGAAGCTCTCTGCAGAGCTGAGACAATCTCTGACTGGGCTAACAGATGAAAGTTATTCATATATACTGGAATTGAACAATTAAATAAATAAATGACAGATGTCGGGATCCAGGTTTCTCACTGTTTGTTAAAGTGGGAGGTTACATGTAAGCAAGGGACGAAATATCAGAATTGTTAACATTCTACCTCAGTAGAAATCAGTTTTATCACCTAAAGTTCAGTGCTTATGTGCATTTTTCTTTTCCCTTTAGACTTAAAGACCCAACTCATTTCTAAAGTTACATAAGTCAGCAGCTTTTTTGCTCCAGACTTCAGTGAGGATATTTCATACATTTATAAGGCAGTTAGATTGTTTTGTCACATTCTGCATTCCATCCTGGAATTCCCCAGGAATCCTTGCCAACACTTATAATTTTCTGTTTTTTTTTAAATTATAATAGCCAACCTAATGTGTGTGAAGTAGTAACACATTGTGATTTTGACTTGCATTTCCCTAATAGTGATGTTGAGCACCTTTCCATGAGTTTATTGGTCATTTGTTATATTCTTTGGAGAAATATCTCTTCAGGTTATTTTCTCACTCTTAATTGGATCATTTGTTTTTTGGGGGTTGAGTCATAACTCTTCTTTATATATTCTGGATATTAATTCCTTGGTATACGTATGACTTGCAAATATTTTTTCCTTTCTGTGAGTTGCATTTTCCCTCTTTTGGCAGTTCACATTGATGTGCAAAATTTTTAATTTTATGAATCAAATTTATCTATTTTTTCATATTTTGCCTATGCTTAATGTCACATCCATGAAATCACTGCCAAATACAATGCCATGGGAGATATGCTCTACATATTCTTCTAAGAGTTTTATAATTTTAGTACTTATGTTTAGGTCTTGAATCCAATTTTAATTAATTTTCGCATATGCTCTAAAGTAAGGGTCCAACTCTATTCTTTGCATGTTGATACCCAATTTTCCCAGCACCATTTGCTTCAAAGAGTGTCCTTTCTCCTTTTAATGTTATTGGCACCCTTGTCAAAAATCAATTGACTATACATACAATGGTTTATTTCTGGACTCTCTATTCTATTCCATTGGTCTATATTCTGTCTTACTTTTTATTGAAGTATAATTGGCATACAATATTATATTAGTTTCAGGTGTATAATATAACTATTTGATATTTCTATATATTGTGAAATGATCACCACAGTAAGTCTAGTTAATATCCATCACCACACATAGTTACAGAATTTTATTTCTTATGATGAGAATTTTTAAGATCTACTGTCTTAGCAACTTTAAAACGTACAATGCAGTATTATTATTGGAGTACTATTGTCTCCATTTTGTACAATACATCCTCATGACTTATTTATATTAGAACTGGAGTTTGTACCTTTTGACTTCCTTTATCCATTTTGCCACACACAACCCCCACCTCTGGCAATCACAAATTAGTTGTTTCTCCAAGCTTTGTTGTTGTCACTGTTAGATTCCACACATAAGTAAGATTATATGGTACTTGCCTTCCTCTTTCTGACACATTTAACTTAGCATAATGCCCTCAGAATTCTTCCATGATGTCACAAATGGCAAAATTTCATTCTTTTTTATGGCTGAATATTTCCTTATATCTATCTATATAGATATAGTGTATTGGTTTTATAACCTGCAACTTTACTGAATTCATTTTTATATTCTACCAGTTTTCTTGTGGTTTCTTTAGGGATGTAGATAGATAGATAGAATGTATCTGTAGATATTTTATTTCTCATGACAAACTTTTATTTTTCTTCTCATGCTTACTGAGTGAATACTGTATTTCAGTCACTAGAATATACATATATAATATTCAAAGTTACTCTTTAAATGTACGCCTACTTAATAAATATGGAAAGTATCTTAAATAATTTTACCAGTCACACAGAAAGTTGCAATATTTTATTTTTTCCCTTTATTTAACAGTTCTCAAAATATTGAGGTAATTACCCAACATCCTCCAAATTCTGATCTGCAAATATCATTTCCCACTAAAAAAAAATTGGGATTCCTTGGAGAAATTGATAATTTCAGGTCTCGATTAGGAAATGTAGATGATAAACCTGGAACATCTTGGTATACAATTTATCTAAATAGCTATCTTATATTCTGTTATAGCATCCTGAATGTACTGAGACAGAATTGGTACTGAGAAGTGGGATGCTGTGGTGACAAATTCCTAAAATGTGAAAGCAGCTTTGGAACTGGGTAGTGGTAGAAGCTGTAAGAGTTTTGAGGTGCATGCTAGAAAAGCCTACATTTCTGTGAACAGATAGTTAAAGGTTATTCTGATGAGAGCTCCGAAAGAAAAGAGCTGTAGAGAAAGCCCCAAACTTCTTAGAGAATAGCTAAGTAATCCCGAACAGAATGTTAGTAGAAATATGGATGGTACAGGCTATTCTGATGAGGTCCCAGGTGGAAATGAGAAACATGTTATTGGAAACTACAGGAAAGGTGATCTTGGTTATAAAGTGGCAAAGAAACCTGGATGAATTCTGTTAATGTTCTAGTGTTTTCTGAAATGTAGGACTTGTGAGTGATGAAATTGAATATTCAGCTGAAGCTATTTTTATGGAAAGTAATGAAGGTGTGGCTTGGCTCCTCCTGACTGCTTACAGTAAAATGTGAAAAGAGAAATATGACATAAAAGTGGTACTGTTAAGCAAAATAGAAGCAAAACTTAAAGATTTGTAAAACTCTCAGCATATTGTAAAAAATGGTAAGATGTGGCCAAGCAACCATAAGGAGATTAGGATGAATCAGCCATCTCAGTAGAAGCCAAGAGCTATTTTTCAAGACAATGGAAGAATGACCCTGAAGGCAATTCAGAGTTCATCAGGGCTGCCAATCACCTGACAGGCCCAGAGTGTCAGGGCTAGGGGACAGAGATTTTGTAAGATGGGCCACCTGTGGCCACCTGTGGGACATTTGACTGCACTGCCTAGTGTTGCATCACACTGAAAGCTCCACTCCCCCACATGCTGGTACTATGCCCCTTAGCTGCCCCAGGTGCAACTCCAGTGGGTCCCAGTGGGGTGTGAGCCACCCCACCAAAGAGCACAGGTAGCAATCTTTGATGGTTTCCATGTGGTGCCATCTCTGCTGGTGCACAGAATGAACAGGCCTGGAGGTTATGGCTGCCTCTAACTAGATTTCAAAGGACATGGCTGCCTGATAAAGTCATGGGCCCAGGACTCCAGCTTGGAAGAGACACTTCAGGGTGGTTTCATTGAGCCAAGCGGGTGATGTTGCTACCCCAGTGGACCTGGAAGGCAGAACATCAAGCCAAAGAGGATTATTCTTGAGCTTTAAAAGTTAATGTTGTTTGCCCTGTTAGCTCTAAGACTTATATGGGACCTATCCTTTTTCCTCTTTTCCTATTTCTCCCTTTTGGAAAGGTAATATCTATTCTCTACCTATTCCACAATTGTATTTTGAAAACACAAAACTTTTTTGGTTTCCCAGTGGGAAAGGAATTTGCCTCAGAGTGAATCAAACATTGAGTCTCACCCATATCTGATTTAGATGATATTTAGAGGAGACTTTGGATTTAGATTTTTGAGTTCATGCTAAAACAAATTGAGACTTTCAGGGTTACTGAAATGGAATGATTGCATTTGGCATGTGAGAAGGACATGGATTTGGGGGAAACAGGGACAGAAAGTTATACACTGAATATTTCATTAACCCAAAATTCATATATTGAAACAATCCCCAATGTGATGGCATTTGGAGGCAGGGCCTTTGGCAGGTGATTAGGTCATGATTACAGAGCCCACTTAAATGGGATTAATGCTCTCATAAAAGAGACTCCAAAGAGCTCCCTCACCCCCTAAAATCATGTGAGAACACAGCAAGAAGATGGCTGTCTTCTTGCTCTGACAAGGAGTGAGCTTTCACGAGACACTGAATCGGCCAGTGACTTGATCCTGGACTTCTCAGCCTCCAGAACTGTGAAAATAAATTTCTGTTATTTACCAGACACCTAGTTTATGGCATTTTGTTATAGAAGCTGGAACAGACTAACACATGGTATTATTAGTATCTCACATCTATATGGTCCAGGTAAAACTAAGAAATCAATATGGGTACACTAGTACTAACTAAGCTTCAAACTTTATTTGGATTTTACCGGCCTTTCCACTAATGTCCCTTTTTAGGTCTGAGAACAAATTAAAAACAATTGTATTTAAATCTCATACCTCTTAAATGCTAATTAATTTTAGTATGACAAACCATTTAATCCAGACATCTAAAGGACACAAATTTGCACTTTGATGGAAGAAAAGCAAAAGCAAATAAACACAATCAATATATTTCCACCATATTTCTCCACTTAATACAAATCCATCACAGAACATTCTAAATTTCCAAAGCCTTGGACTATTTATTGTGGAAGTAATTAAGAAAGGTTACACAAACTACAATATGTTGAGTTTTGATTATATTAAAACCTAACACCTCTTATGAAGACCAGAGTGTGTTCCTTAGCTAAAAAACAGGGAATGATTCTTTGAATTGGATTTTTTTCTACTAAGATTCAAGTTTGGCAGATCCTCTTGTTCTATTCCACATTATTCTTGTTCCATAGTAGCTACCATTGGGATAGTTACAAGATACAGTTACAATTTGCAGAAAATATTTGATTTCTACATCCATAATATCTTAAAGTTTATATTTTATTTTAAATACAACATATATTTTCTGATGTACTGTTAATTATGGAGGGTGAAGGAATGGAGCAGAGGCTTCCTCCAGTACGCTTCTTTCATACATGTTGTATAGGACCTTTCTTTACTTTGAAGTGTTGTCTAAAATTGGAACTGTAGTGTTGTGTATTAATATTTCAGAATAATTGCATAGTCTTTTAGTACTTATTGGTGTAAACTACCAAATTAAAAGCACTCTGCTGCCCTAAATTATTAATTTGTTTTTGTTTATTTAGAATAAGTGAATTCACCCTTTTCATACTTTTTCCATAATAATATGATAGTCAAAACAATTTCATGAATCAACTATGTTGCTTCAAGTAAATGAAGTAATTATAACTTGGTAAAACAATCAATGGATTCATGAATTGTTTATTCAATTTATTTCTAAAAGTGAATAAACCAATGAGATTACATCTAAAAAAAATTGAAAAGATGCTATGCAACCTTTATGCACAAGTATTTGAAAATCTTTTTTTTTAATTTTCTATATCAAAATCACAGTTTTGACTTACTTCTCTATAGGTATTAAAATAATTGAATTGTAAATAATTTTTTATTGAATGAAAGATTTTAAAAATTTTATAGTGCTTTACAATTTCCAAAAGTTTCACACACGTGACTTCATATAAACCCATGATAACCCTTTTTTCCCCCACCCCTATACTGCCCACCCACACAAGTGGTAACCACTAGTTTGTTCTTTTTATCTGTGAGTCTGCTTCTTTTTTTTTAATTTTTTAATTTTATTTAATTTATTTTTTCCTACACCAGGCTCTTATTAGTTATCAATTTTATACACATCAGTGTATACATGTCAATCCCAATCGCTCAATTTATCACACCACCATACCCACCCCCCCCCATGGTTTTCCCCCCTTGGGATCCATACATTTGTTTTCCACATCTGTGTCTCAACTTCTGCCCTGCAAACCAGTTCATCTGTAACATTTTTCTAGGTTCCACAGACATGCATTAATATACAATATTTGTTTTTCTCTTTCTGACTTACTTCACTATGTATGACAGTCTCTAGATCCATCCACATCTCAACAAGTGACTCTATTTCATTCCCTTTTATGGCTGAGTAATATTCCATTGCATATATGTACCACAACTTCTTTATCCATTAGTCTGTCGTTGGGCATTTAGGCTATTGTAAATAGTGCTGCAATGAACATTGGGGTGCATGTGTCTTTTTGAATTATGTTTTTCTCTTGGTATCTGCCCAGTAGTGGGATTGCTGGATCATATGGTAATTCTATTTTTATTTTTTTAAGGAACCTCCATACTGTTCTCCATAGTGGCTGTATCAATTTACATTCCCACAAACAGTGCAAAAGAGTTCCCTTTTCTCCACACCCTCTCCAGCATTTGTTGTTTGTAGATTTTCTGATGATGCCCATTCTAACTGGTGTGAGGTGGTACCTCATTGTAGTTTCGATTTGCATTTCTCTAATAATTAGTGATGTTGAGCAGATTTTCATGTGCTTCTTGGCCATCTGTATGTCTTCTTTGGAGAAATGTCTATTTAGGTCTTCTGCCCATTTTTGGATTGGCTTGATTTTTTCTTTAATATTGAGCTGCATGAGCTGTTTATATATTTTGGAGATTAATCCTTTGTCCATTGATTCATTTACAAATATTTACTCCCATTCTGAGGGTTGTCTTTTTGTCTTGTTTATGGTTTCCTTTGCTGTGCAAAAGCTTTGAAGTTTCATTAGTTCCCATTTGTTTATTTTTGTTTTTATTTCCATTACTCTAGGAGGTGGATCAAAAATGATCTTGCTGTGATTTAGGTCAAAGAGTGTTCTTCCTATGTTTTCCTCTAGGAGTTTTACAGTGTCCAGTCTTACATTTAGATCTCTAATCCATTTTGAGCTTATTTTTGTGTATGGTGTTAGGAAGTGTTCTAATTTCATTCTTTTACATGTAGCTGTCCATTTTTCCCAGCACCATTTATTGAAGAGACTGTCTTTTCTCCATTGTATATCTTTGCCTGCTTTGTGATAGATTAGTTGAGCATAGGTGCATGGGTTTATCTCTGGGCTTTATATCTTGTTCCATTGATCTATGTTTCTGTTTTTTGCCAGTACCATATTGTCTTGATTACTGTAGCTTTGTAGTATAGTCTGAAGCCAGGGAGTCTGATTACTCCAACTCCATTTTTTTCCCTCAAGACTGCTTTGGCTATTCAGGGTCTTTTGTGTCTCCATACAAATTTTAAGATTATTTGTTCTAGTTCAGTAAAAAATGCCATTGGTAATTTGAAAGGGATTGCATTGAATCTGTAGATTGCTTTGGGTAGTAGAGTCATTTTCACAATATTGTTTCTTCCAGTCCAAGAACATGGTATATCTCTCCATCTGTTGGTATCATCTTTAATTTCTTTCATCAGTGTCTTATAGTTTTCTGCATACAGGTCTTGTGTCCCTAGATAGGTTTATTCCTAGATATTTTATTCTTTTTGTTGCAGTGGTAAATGGGAGTGTTTCCTTAATTTCTCTTTCAGATTTTTCATCATTACTGTATAGGAATGCAAGAGATTTCTGTGCATTAATTTTGTATCCTGCTACTTTACCAAATTCATTGATTAGCTCTAGTAGTTTTCTGGTGGCATCAGTAGGATTCTCTATGTATAGTATCATGTCAACTGTAAACAGTGACAGTGTTACTTCTTCTTTTCCAATTTGTATTTCTTTTTCTTCTCTGATTACCAAGGATAGGACTTCCAAAACTATGTTGAATAATAGTGGTGAGAGTGGACATCCTTGTCTTGTTCCTGATCTTAGAGGAAATTTCAGTTTTTCACCATTGAGAATGATGTTTGCTGTGGGTTTGTAGTATATGGCCTTTACTATGTTGAGGTAGGTTCCCCCTATGCCAACTTTCTGGAGAGTTTTTATCATAAATTGGTGCTGAATTTTTTCAAACGCTTTTTCTACATCTATTGAGATGATCATATGGTTTTTATTCTTCAGTTTGTTAATATGGTGTATCACATTGATTGATTTGCGTATATTGAAGAATCCTTGCATCCCTGCAATAAATCCCACTTGATCATGTTGTATGATCCTTTCAATGTGCTGTTGGATTCTGTTTGCTAGTATTTTGTTGAGGATTTTTGCATCTATATTCATCAGTGATATTGGTCTGTAATTTTCTTTTTTTGTAATATATTTGTCTGGTTTTGGTATCAGGGTGATTGTGGCCTCATAGAATGAGTTTGGGAGTGTTCCTTCCTCTGCAATTTTTTGGAAGAGTTTGAGAAGGATGGATGTTAGTTCTTCTCTAAATGTTTGATAGAATTCACCTGTGACGCCATCTGGTCCTGTACTTTTGTTTGTTGGAAGATTTTTAATCGCAGTTTCAATTTCATTACTTGTGATTAGTTGTTTCTTACTTTTTTTATTTCTTCCTGGCTCAGTCTTGGAAAGTTATAACTTTTTAAGAATTTGTGCATTTCTTCCAGGTTGCCCATTTTATTGGCATAGAGTTGCTTGTAGTAGTCTCTTAGGATGCTTTGTACTTCTGTGGTGTCTGTTTTAACTTTTCCTTTTTCCTTTCTAAGTTTATTGTTTTGAGTCCTCTTCCTCTTGTTCTTGATGAGTCTCGTTAATGGTTTATCAATTTTGTTTATCTTCTCAAAGAACCAGCTTTTAGTTTTATTGATCTTTGTTATTTTTTGCTTTGTTTCTATTTCATTTATTTCTGCTCTGATCTTTATGATTTCTTTCCTTCTGCTAACTTTGGGTTTTGTTTGTTCTTCTTTCTCTGGTTCCTTTAGGTGTAAGGTTAGGTTGTTTATTCGAGATGTTTCTTGTTTCTTAAGGTAGGCTTGTATAGCTATAAACTTCTCTCTTAGAACTGCTTCTGCTGCATCCCATAGGTTTTGGATCATCGGGGTTTCATTGTCTTTTGTCTCTAGGTATTATTTTATTTCCTCTTTGATTTCTTCAGTGATCTCTTGGTTATTTAGTAACATATTGTTTGACCTCCATGTGTTTGTGTTTTATTTACTTTTTTTCCCCTGTAATTGATTTCTAATCTCATAACATTGTGCTCAGAAAAGATGCTTGATATGATTTCAATTTTCTTAAATTTACTGAGGCTAATTTGTGACCCAAGATGTGATCTATCCTGGAGAATGTTCCATGTGCACTTGAGAAGAAAGTGTAATCTGCTGTTTTGGGATGGAATGTCCTATAAATATCAATTAAACCTATCTGATCTATTGTGTCATTTAAAGTTTCTGTTTCCTTATTTATTTTCATTTCGGTTGATCTGTCCATTGGTGTAAGTGAGGTGTTAAATTTCCCCACTATTATAGTGTTACTGTTGATTTCCTCTTTTATAGCTGTTAGCAGTTGCCTTATGTATTGAGGTGCTCCTATGTTGGATGCATATATATTTACAATTGTTATATCTTCTCCTTGGATTGATCCCTTGATCATTGTGTGGTATACTTTCTTGCCTTTTGTAACTTTCTTTATTTTAAAGTCTATTTTATCTGATATGAGTATTGCTACTCCAGCTTTCTTTTGATTTCCCTTTGCATGGAATAACTTTTTCCATCCCCTCACTTTCAATCTGTGTGTGTCCCTAGATCTGAAGTGGGTCTCTTGTAGACAGCATATATACAGGTCTTGTTTTTGTATCCATGTTTTGTATCCATTCAGCCAGTCTATTTTTTTTTTGTTGGAACATTTAATCCATTCACGTTTGAGGTAATTATCAATAGGTATGTTCCTATGACATCCTATGTTCCTATGGTTTGTTTTTGTAGGTCCTTTTCTTCTCTTGTGTTTCCCACTTAGAGAAATTCCTTTTGCATTTGTTGTAAAGCTGGCTTGGTGGTGCTGAATTCTCTTAACTTTTGCTTGTCTGTAAAGCTTTTGATTTCTCCATCAAATCTGAATGAGATCCTTGGCATGTAGAGTAATCTTGGCTGTAGGTTCTTCCTTTTCATCATTTTAAGTATATCATGCCACTCCCTTCTGCCTTGTAGAGTTTTTTGCTGAGAAATCACCTGTTAACCTTATGGGAGTTCCCTTGTATGTTATTTCTCATTTTTCCCTTGCTGCTTTCAATAATTTTTCTTTGTCTTTAATTTTTGCTAATTTGATTACTATGTGTCTCAGAGTGTTTCTCCTTGGGTTTATCCTGTATGGGACTCGCTGCTCTTCCTGGACTTGGGTGGCTATTTCCTTTCCCATGTTAAGGAATTTTCGACTATAATCTCTTCAAATATTTTCTCTGGTCCTTTCTCTCTCTCTTCTCCTTCTGGTCCCCCTATAATATGAATGTTGTTGCATTTAATGTTGTCTCAGAGGTCTCTTAGGCTGTCTTCATTTCTTTTCATTCTTTTTCCTTTATTCTGTTCTGCAGCAGTGAATTCCACCATTCTGTCTTCCAGGTCACTTATCCATTCTTCTGCCTCAGTTATTCTGCTGCTGATTCCTTCTAGTGTAGTTTTCATTTCAGTTATTGTATTGTTCATACCTGTTTGTTTGTTCTTTAATTCTTCTAGGTCTTTGTTAAATATTTCTTGCATCCTCTCGATCTTTGCCTCCATTCTTTTCCGGAAGTCCTGGATCATCTTTACTATCATTTTCTGAATTCTTTTTCTGGAATGTTGTCTATCTCCAATTCATTTAGTTGTTTTTCTGGGTTTTATCTTGTTCCTTCATCTGGTACATAGCTCTGTGCCTTTTCATCTTGTCTATCTTTCTGTGAATGTGGTTTTTGTTCCACAAGCTTCAGGATTGTAGTTCTTCTTGCTTCTGCTCTCTGTCCTCTGGTGAATGAGGCTATCTAAGAGGCTTGTGTTGAAAATCATTTTAATGAAGAAAATAAACATACCTCATGGTGTCTTTCAAGGTGAAGCTAAATCAAAGAACGTAATAAACTACTGAATTTTAAATGCATGAATTTCTTTTCCCTACATCACAAAACAAACTTGTACCTTAAAGAACAAAAGAGAAAACTAATGTTTAAAATATTAATTGAAAATAAATATACATATAACATGTAAATAATTAGTATGCACCATCTTGAATTCTTGTCATCTGAATCAGCAGTTATGCAAGAACTGGATTGACATCAAAATCTGAAATTCAAAAGTTATAACATGAGCTAAAGGGTAAAAACCTCTAAAGTCTTTTGAAGGCATTTCAGCGGAAACACTGACAGTGTGACTGATTATTCTCTCCCGACCTATGGTAATAAATACATAGAAAGGAAAAATTGTGTGATAAGTAAATGTTATGAACTTGTAGGCAACTTGAATACTTTTGAAAAATTGGTGTGTTTGATAAACATTTAGAGCTCCAGTGTTTAGAAATTAACCTACTAAAAACTAAGAGTTTCCAGTTTCTACTAAAGTTACACATACACACATTTTCTTTTGACCAATGCTAAGTTGCCAATGTCAACTTTTACTTCAGTTGGGAAGAAATTGGATCATTTAACATGATCATGAGAATGTGCTTCCTAAGTGGGAACCCTAATCAAATTTAGTTAGGATTGGAATGATCAATAAAGTGAATGTAGATAAGTTACAAATAGAAAACCTCTAAGTCTAGTAAATAATCTTTAATTGATTTAAGCCACATTTATTTTATATAATTTTACCTTTTTATTCTGTTGATCTAGATCAAAACAAAACAAAAGAAAACAAAATATAACAAAAAAACAAACACACAGCAAAACTAAAACAACTAACACAAGTTACTCCTACTACTTCTGCTTGAATCCAATTTCTACCCAATTTACCAGCTGGCACTATGATATCATTGTATATTTAAATTTCAATTCAATAGGTCATTATTTCAAAAAGTTTGCTCTTTTCTGATGTTTTTGTCAATTTCACAAAGCATACAGCCTGTTATTGCCGATGTAGACCTGAAAATTTAACAGTGAGATTTACTCAATATCTGCAGGGAGTTATTCATAAAAGATGCACTTCTCCTGGTAGAATTTACTATGTATAAATTATTTTTTCTTAATGATTTGTGACATTCTGAACAATATACCTTTTATTCAGGTGACAGAAATAATTATAGGGAAGTCATCTTTCAGAATTTACATTCATTTTAAAGGAAACTAGTTAATGATTTCAGTTCTCTGAAAATGTAAAGTGGAGCTGTAATGGGGAAAAACATCAAAAATAATTAAGATAAATGAGTTTCTGGATCACAGAAAGAAAATTTATTTTGTGAAGGTGTTCTTATCTTATTTTAAAACTCTATTTATACATTCAGTCTAGAGTTGGAGTGCTAACCTGGTAATAAGTAGTGCAATAAATTTCCTGTTCATGTAAATAGTATAATAAAATTGTTATTAGAAATAGAGGAATAATAAGTACAATGTGTCAGAATCCTGGCACCCAATTTAAGACCATGTAAACAATAACCTCTTAAATAATACAGGCACAAGACAATAGGAAAATAGGGAAAAGACTATAGCCTGTGAGATTTGTTTGGCAGTGCCTATAACTCATCCTACCAAATCACCCTTTAGCTCAGGTTATCCATGATCTAGTTATGTACTTCTTTTATAAAAAAAATTAGCACTTATATTATTAAGTTCATTTTAGTTGTAAAAATAGAAGGGAGAAAATATAGCTTTAAAATATAGATTTTCAAAAAGAATGGTCAAAAATATCTTACTATTTTTGCCTTTTAAAGGGTGGCAAATGGTGGAAATTTCCTCACCTCTCTCCAGCCTCCCTTATTGTTTCCATCAAAAGGAAAACAGACATATAATCTGAGAGTGATATTTTATCTAGACAGCAAAAGAAGCCATTATCTCTAACTCTCAAAAATGCATGTCCTAGGGCTTCCCTGGTGACGCAGTGGTTGAGAGTCCGCCTGCCGATGCGGGGGACACGGGTTCATGCTCCGATCCGGGAAGATCCCACGTGCCGCGGAGCGGCTGGGCCCGTGAGCTATGGCCACTGAGCCTGTGCATCCGGAGTCTGTGCTCCGCAACGGGAGAGGCCGTAACAGTGAGAGGCCCGTGTATGGCCAAAAAAAAAAAAAAAAAAAAAAAAAAAAATTTGCATGTCCTAGACTCACCTGAGACCTTTTCCAGATTTGGGAAGTTTCTACATGCAGCCCTAAGCAGGGAGACCTCCCCAGGCCTGGACAGGGATCTGCTTAGATAGCGAGTTACACAAGTGGAAGTGGCCTTTCTCTGCTGCTCCCCCCATCCCAAATATTAAGAGGATTAGTGTAATAAGAGCCTGTGCTTGTATAGCACTTTGACATTCTTAGATGAAAAGTGCTAGAATAGGGTAAAATTTTATAACTGTAATGGAATTCAAGCAAATAGCATTGTCATAAATGGGTCTGGCTGCTGAAAAAAAAGCATGTTCTATAGCAATTAGAAGTGCACACTAAAAGCAGTGTCATTTGTAAATTTCAATTTGTTTTCTGCACATTTTTCTTACTTAAAGAAATACTCTTTAGTTGATTATATGTGAGTCTACTGCATTCTGAGCCAGTCATGCACAATCCCTCTCATTTACAGACATCATGACAATAAATTTAAAGTAGTGTAAGAATTGAATGTCATAATTCATACCCTATTTCTGTATATCAGACCAAAAACTCTGATATCTGTGAAGGACAGAAAAAGAGAGGGGGAAGGCCAAAAGGATAGAGGGAGAAGTTAAAGATCTTATTAGCAGCTGATGCCCTTTGTGGCAAAGCTTCTTCTTTTAAGCATATTGCCAGAGAGTCCGAACACAAGGTTAGTGAGGAACAGGATCTGATGAATGCTCCAGATGTTTAGAGATGCGTGAAAAAAAAAGGATCTGGATGACAGGAGAAATAAGGATATAAGGGTGGTTATGGAGGGAAAATGAAGGATATTTCAACAAACAGGAAATGAATTTGTTCAGAATCTACTTTTATTGGCTATACAAATCTAAGATTAGGAATATATTGTTTTTCATGTTTTACATAATTTAATATTGACCTGTTTCTAAGTGCCTTTTCACTGACCATGATACAAAGATTTTTTTTTCTCAATATCTTCTCTCAGAGAAGAATGTGTTTTTGATATTGTAATTGTGAGTCATAGATTTGATAGTCAAGAGAGGTCTCAAGGTCGATGAGAGGAAAAAAAATCAGAATCTTTATTATATATATAATATATATAATCAAGGTAGGAATGTAAATTCTTCTAAGCAATCAATAAGAAAGTTAATATTATACATATTGTATAGGTAAATATATTGAGGCCCAGAGAATTAAGAAACTTATCAGATCAGCTTCACAAAGATGTTTTGAGGTTCAAATGAGTTAATGTGAGTAAAGTGCTTAAGACAGTGTAAGCATTTGATCTATGGAAACTCTTATTACTTTTCTTTTGGTTAATACCCTACTCTGCCCCAATGCCTAGAATAATACCTGGTATATAGTAGAAAAGTAACATATATTTATTCATAATTTTTTATAATTTACATATCTCTTGAACTTAATAATGCTTTTTTGTATGTCTTTTTTCAGAACCAAATCATAAAGTTAATTAATCAGTTAGCTACAGATTTTATGAAGGAAGACACGTTGATTGGCAACAAAGCAAATATGATGATCTTTAAAATACCAAATGTGCAAGTGATAATGAAAATATGTTTGCAAAAAATATTAATATTTAAAAATATTTTGAGTATCATGTCACATAGAAAAAATTGGATATCTAGGAAGAGAAAATTCAGTGGGAGATTATTTTATTGCATGTTATATTAGTTTAAGATTTTGTAAATTATTTCCATTAAGAACATCTAATAATGTTATTTTAATAATGTTCTAACAAGCTTTTCATCTAATAATTAATGAAAAGACTGATGATTAAAAATTTGGATAATGGAATAGCCATGCTGTTTTGCACCTTCAAGTCTACTTTGAAGACAATTTATATTTTTTGTTTTTCATTCAACCACTCATCATTGTTCTGATCTCATGTTCCATTCTAAAAATCATTCTCATGATCTACCAATATAATTTATTCAACAAATAAATCAGATAAGTTTTAACAACACCTCATAATGAGAATTTTTATGTGTCTCTATTCTTTGTACATGATATAAAAATGGATCATATTTTCAATTCAAGCATTTGCTATCATAGGTTTCCACTATATATGACTCATCTGGAAGTCTTTATTAGAAAGAACTGGACATGAATAAATAAATTCAGTATTTATAATGTAGCCTGACTATGCTCTCCAGATTCCAGAATATATATTATATTAAGTTAATAAAAGAGAATCCATGTTTAAATACCTGTCACAATGTGGCAATAATAATTTAAACTAACACTTTTAACATTATATAAAAATCTTCATTTTATTGTTATCTTAGGTTTTAGTACCCCAGATTAACAAAACTATTTTGAACTGAACATATGTGGGGCACACTCAGTGATCCAATTCTTTGTAAAATAATGCTTATATGTCTGATGTTAACAATTATAGATATAAATTGTGAAAAAGTTTTAAAAATGCAGAAAGTCTTTTTAAAACATACATATTTCTGTCACTCCAGTATACTAACAGTTAATATTTTGTTTCAGTTTAAATTTTGGCCTCTTTCTTTTTCTTTTTTTTTTTTTTTTTGCTGTATGCGGGCTCTCACTGTTGTGGCCTCTCCCATTGCGGAGCACAGGCTCCAGACGCGCAGGCTCAGTGGCCATGGCTCACAGGCCCAGCCGCTCCGCAGAATGTGGGATCCTCCCGGACTGGGGCACGAACCCGTGCCCCCTGCATTGGCAGGCGGACTCTCAACCACTGTGCCACCAGGGAAGCCCTATTTTTAATTTTAATTGGTATTACAGAATATATATAATTCTGTATCTTAATTACTCAACTAAATATTACCATGAACATTTCAGTGTTATGAAATATGTTTTGAAAGGTTGAAGACTGTACAGTAGTGATTTGATAAAATATATACCTTATTGTTTTAATTACTGCCTTAATGTTGGACACTTAGGTTATATTCTCAATCATTTCATTAATTAACATCAATAACAGTAAAATTACTGAGCCAAGGAAACCACCATCTTAAGATTGTTTATATTGATAAATTATTTCTCAGAAAAGCTGTATCAAATTATAGGCTCATTCAAAGTAACTTTTAAAAATCTAATTTCAGGAAGACATTAACGTATATTGGACATTATTATTTTTAGATCTTTATTTTTTCTAATTTACTAAAATGATATCTCAATTTAATGTTTATTTCTTTATTAATGAGGTTGAATATTTTCTTCCTATATATACTTGCTTCCTGTATTTCTTCTTCAGGAACTTATATTTGCATGTCCTATACACCATTTTTATTTGTTGTTTATTATTTTAATTTAATTTAATTCCCAATATTCTCCTCTTCTATGTGGTCCCAATTGTATGTTACACAAACTTAGACAACTTGCTAGGAGATAGACTACCAAAGTTTTTTTTAGTCCATGGCTGCATCCATGTAGCATAGCCACAAGCCGAACAGAAAAAAAAAAATCAAATATGCTAGTATATAATGTATTTCCTACACTGAGAGGACCAAATTAACCTGGGGATAATATATAGGCAATGCCCAAAAGCCTTTTTGAACATTCAAGTTAAATTAACCTTTTTATAAATGTGTCAGAGAATATTTGATATTCTCTAAAATTCATGCTTTTCCTTCCATAGTATAAAATTGTTGCTAGGAAGTAGTTTTTCAGCCAGGGACTATGTTTTCCAGTTTGTCTTGCAGTTATATTTGGACATGTATTTTTGTTCTAACAAATAGAATGTGAGGGGAAGTGATGTGTGTCTCTTCTATGCCTGACCCATTAAATCACCCCATGTGAGAATACTTTTCTCCTTTGACGGTTGGATTTCTACTCGTAGGGCAACCTTGAAAACTATTTGTTAAAGATGAAAGATCCTCCATAAACCAAGGTCTAGAATAGCCACATGAAGAAGGGAACCCCTCCCCACAATCAGTAATACCAGCATCAGACTGTTATACAAGTAATAAATTAATTTCTATTTTGTTAATACACTGAAATGTGGTGGACTTTTATGATAATTAGTATCACTCTAGCTATTATAGTATATATTTCAAATTCTCCTTCAAATCTTTTTCTTTGTGTCACAAACATTTCTTACTCCTCCCCAGATGTTTATGCTAGGTGAACTCCTCCCCAGATGTTTATGCTAGGTGAAGGTAACTAGAACCAGGTGTAGCTATGCCTTTACTTAGTCCTTGCTTTGCACTGTTTCAATATGAACAGATTCCAGTTAACAGGTTCACTTAAACACTAGCATCCCCCCTTACAAAAACATAATTCAAATTTCAGTTACCATGATATATTAACCATGAGTAATTGCATAAAACACAAACTTTACTTCTGGTTCTTCAGGCCAAAAATTACTATATAAATTAAAGTTGGGTATCATGGTTAGTGACTAATATCACTTCTTTCAAAATGTGACATTGATTTGTCACTGTATATCTGCTTTTCAATTCACGCACAGGAACAGAAAGCCACTTATGGTTGAAATGGAGTGTTAACTTCTACTTTTGATCGAAGGATGTCATTAAAAATCCCAGTGAGTTTTTGAAAGAAAACAGTAATTCCAAGAAGGTTAAAGAACATGTTACTGTCAGTGAAGGCTAGTTTTATCCTTTCAGAAGTCAACATGTATTGATTAATTTTAAGCTATTGGGTAAAGCTGCTAGCACAAATATGTATGCTGCTGTGAAATCTGCAACTAGATTCCAAGGGTTGGTTAAGATGTGTTATGATGATGATCAAATATTTAATGTCGATTAGAAAAGTCTTTCATTGGAAGGCAAGAACTTATAAGATTGAAGACATAGAATTAAAAAATGGCCATAAAGGTGTAAAAGAGAGAAAACTATTTTATTAGAGAGTGTTATAGACTAAATTGTGTCCCCTCAAATTTTAATGATAAAACTCTAACTCTCAGTACATCAGAATGTACCTGCATTTGGATATAGAACTTTTAAAGTGATAATTAAATTGAAATGGGGCCTTTAGTGTGGGCCCTAATCCAAACTGACTGGTGTCATAAAAAGAAGAGATTAGGACACACACAGATAGTACAGGGATGGGCACTTAAAGAGAACAGACCATGAAAAGAACACAGAAGGTGGCCATCTGCAAGCCAAGGAGAGAGGCCTCAGGAGAAAACAATCTCACTGACACCTTGATCTTGGAATTCCAGTCTCCAGAACTGTAAGAAAATAAATTTCTGTTGTTTAAGCCACTCAATCTGTGCGGTTATTGTTATGGCTGCTTGAGCAAACTAATGTAGAAGGCGGTATAGAGGGTAAATTTAAATCAAAACTATGGTTATCTATTGGTCAGGTAAATCATAGATTTCCATGTCCTCGTTTTCTGTTACTGGAAAATTATTGTGAATTTTTGATGTTTTTATGTTTCCTTCCATTTTCATGATTCTTGAAGTTTTGCATTGCTTTTTTTACATTTGAAGTAGAAGTCACTTCCTCCAATTTTTACTAACTGCCTTCAGGGTAAAAATATCTTTCATCAGTCCTGCTATAGATTCCAAGGCATTCTCTGAACTTGCAAGGATACACCTGCTCCTTGCTCCCTCTTTTTAAAGAATTCTTAAGTTTTTATGTCTTCTCTTAATCCTACAGTGCACCATCATGGCTGCTAGTTGCCTCTTTTTTGTTTTCTTGAAGGTAATGCTGCAGTTCATTTGTGGTTTCTCCCTTTCCTGTAGAGTCTGATCTGCTTTCTGTTTTCCATGTCTACTGGAGCTCAGTCTCACCAACACACTCAGGAGCGTGATCAGGGAGCCATCCACAGAGTGGAGGAAAGTGTGTGTTTGTCACATAATGTGCTCAGGGTTTAACCACAGGCCTGTTGGGAAATCTGTAGGTATTGTTTCCCTGCAGCTTGTGGGCAGACTTAGTGATGGAGTCCAGAGCATAGTCAGCAGGAACCCTGTAGTGCCCTCTGGGAATTTTATATGCCGTGCTCCCAATCTCCTCCCTCCCTTAGCTGGGAAAGCGAGGCATTCAGTCACTGTCTATCCCTTTCCCCTGTGGGAGAAATCATGGGCTGTATAGTTTAGCCTTAAGTTGTGCCTCTTTGGGGGAGGAATGATTCTGACAAAGTCAAGCTCTTTCTCTTGCTCAATCCAGACAAATTTTTTTCTCTCGTGGAGTGGTGGAACTTCTTTCATGAAAACCTCAATATCCACAAAGGCTCTTTTGTCCATAGGTTATGGCCCAAGTCATTATTCTGCAAGCATTGCTGAACCATGCCCAATAAAGGCCAGAATGATTCAGTCTCCTGCAGGTTCCACAGTTGGTATGGAAGTCTGTATGCCTATTACCCAAAGCAACAGTGCAAACATCTCCTCCTGGGTCCCTTGGCACATGATGCTAGGTCCCATACCTCCCACAGAGGCACCTCTGTTCATGGATAGATGCTAAATTTTTGTTGTTGAAGGGGGAGACAAAAATGAGGATGTCTTATGTCACCATGATGCTAATGACACTACTAAGACAGGCTTCTATTTATGCACAACTCTTATCACAGTCACATGGTTTCATGATATTGCCTCATTTTAATATCTGTTAGTGGAAGTTCTCCTTGTTATTTCCTGCTGTAAAATTTTCTTGAATAATTTCACCTTGTATTCCTTCAGGTGTGTTTTTTATAATAACTGTTTCAAGATTATATAATTGGGTTTTGCTGGGACACTCAATAAATATGTGAATATATTTAAGGGCTATTGATATATTTTAATACTAACATTTCCATTCTGAAACATATGTCTCTCCCATTATTCAAATATTTGATTATACAAGCTTTTAAAAATTTCCGTATACTTTGTGCACATTTGTGTTGTTTTTACAAAATATTTAATCTTTTTTTGCTGTAATCCTGTTCTCTAAATGTTTTGTTTACCTGTTGAGTCTTCAATGTCATCTCGTATTTATCTGAGTGAACACTGTGTTTCCTTTATCTGGGACTATGTTATCTTAGGCATGATAAAACAAAAGTAATTAATTAGTAAAGTGTTTTTGCAAATTTGTCAGTTGTTTGAATATTAAATTCTTCTTTAAACATAAGTATGTGTACAGATATTCATTTTTAATTGTAATTTTATTTTTTATGTAGTGCATTCAGAGCCAGAATAAATGCACATACCACGAATTTATCAAATATTTGTTGAATAACTCTAATACACACAACATTGTGCTACATATTGGTAGTACGTTATTCAAATTTTACAAATTGCTGAAGGAAAATATACGTTCACATAATTAACCCAATTATAGGTAATTTTTAATGCATATTAATTATTTACCAGCTATAAAGAACTCTGGTAAAATAAAGAAGAAAAACGTTAATTTTGAGTACCATTACTAGGAAAAGTTTTATGGAGCAGGAAGAATTTGAACTAGGCATTTGGATGACTTTTAAGATGAGGTCAATTCCCCTCATCTTAAAGTTGAAACTATTGGGTTAAATTTTAAGTAGATAAAGCTGGTCTTACAGAGCCTGCCTATAGAACAGTGAAACAGCTTATAGAACATTAAAATACAACACAGATATCTTGGATTCAAGGGCAATTTTCCATAACTATACTATGTTGTGTCATGTTAAGGAAAACAAAGATAATGAAATCTGTTTTATAATAAACAATTGTCTGGTCTTTGTATCTGGTTCCTGGATGGGAGCTTCTACACTTTGGAATTTCCTTAGTGATAGGAATGTTTTTGTTATTCATGGTGGGTCCCTCAAACCACACTTATGTTTATGCTACTAAAGACACTCATTCTGGGTTCCTGGATAGTTTCAGAATGGGTGACAGCCATTCTGGAAAGACCAACCATATCATTATAGGATTGGGCCTTTGAGCCATGTGACATAATTCCGACCACCCAAACTTCAGAAAGGAAAGGGGGGTTATATATTGAGCACAGTTATGTGGCCAATGATTCAAGCCATAAATGCAATAAAACCCCAGTAAAAACTTTGGATACCGGAAGTTTGGTTTAACTTCCAAGTTGTTAATACACGCCAGTGTGCCAGGAGGGTGAGGCATTCTGAGGACACAGAAACTTTGCATTTGGAACCTTCACAGGTTTCACACTATGTGTCTTTTCATTTCACTAATCTTAATTTGTATTCTTTATAATAAGACTGTAATTGTCATTATAATGCTTTTCTGAGTTCTGTGATTCATTCCAGCAAGTTATCAAATCTGAGAGGGTAGTGAGAACTCTCAAACTTGTAGGAAGTTCAGAGAACCCGGGATCCCTGGAGCTTGTGGTTAGTATCTGAAGTGAGAGGAGTTCTGTGAAAGGCTGTGTATTTAACCTGTGAAATTTGGCCTAACTCCACTAGCTCATGTCAGAATCACTTTGCAATACCTGTAATCAATAACCTCATATAATAAATCCTACTCTAGAGCAAGGTATCAAGTGAACAGCTGAAGCACTAACAAATAGGGACAGAGAGAAAATTGAAGAAAGTAAAATTGAAATAGTTATGAAACAGAGTACCCCTGAAACCCAGTTCCTCTGCTGAGTTTATGATTAACCTCTCTATCCAAAACTTTATTCCCTTTCTTTTCCTGCACCTGTTCCTCTCAGGATTGAGGAGTACCAAAGAAAATGGGAGATTGAAAATGAAAAGGAACCTGTGGAGCCCTCCTGGATACAAAAGACCCTCTGTGCACACCCCCATCTCTTGTTTGTAGAAAAAAGCTTTAATTTCCTAGGCCTTCCTGAGTTCCAAAGAGCAGATTCAAACAGTTACTAATTAGGGAAGTGAGGGATGCAGAAACAAAAGAAGAACAGTTAAGAAACAATAGTTCAACAATAAAATAGAGTCCTAGCTACTCTTCAAGGGATATACATAATAATCTGATATATATCTCTGAATTGTTCTGCTGGAACTAAGGCCTCCACCCAAGTAGAGGATAGCAACTACATGCTGAGATCCTACACTGATTGGAACCAGAAGGTTGATGATTGAGATTCCAGGAACACCACCCTGTTACCTCACCACCAACTAATCAGAGAAAGTCATGCATCATGCAGCCCCACCCCAAATGTTGCTTTTAAAAACTCTTCCATGAAAACTATTGTGGAGTTCAGGTGTTTTGAGCAGGAGCCATATTTTCTCCTTGCTTGACTCTGCAATAAATCTTTTTCTGCCCCAAACTCTGACGTTTTGATTTGTTTGGCCTCACTGCACATTGGGCATATGAGCAGGTTTGACAACAGTTATACCTGTATTTTAATATAAATAGATAAAGAAACTAGCCCCTTGGTGAGCTTATCCATAGTCCAGTGATTGTTTCTCTACAAGATACTTGTTGTTTAATAAAATCTGGTCTATATATTAATTAGTTAAGAGACCAATGGTGACGCAACCAGCTCCTTAGATCTGATAACAAAATAAACTATCTCTCAACCAAGTAAAATAAGTGCAATAAGCAATGATTTACACTAAAATAAAGTAATTCAATGAGAATTAAATGATTAAGAACTCTTTTTGCAAGGGAAAAGCTACATTATATTTTTTTAGTTTCATTTAGACTTGCTGTGAAATCATATACTATCAGTAGGAGAAAATAAGAGAACTAGATTTAAGGATCTACATTCACCTTCATCCAGAGCTTACCATTTGATTAATTCATCTGTTGGACCAGTGATAAATTTTGAAAAGCATTAAGGTTTCAAAATAAAGAACTAGAGATTCTAAATACAAAAGTATAAAACAATATATTGTAAATGCTAGAGAAAGTGAAATTTTATTCTAGGATAACTAATAATAGTAATTCTCAAGCCATCTAGCAAACATAGTGATTTATCTGGCTTCCCTGAAATACCTCATCTGCAACAACAATTTTTCATTTTCAATTTCCATATACTGTAGCTTTTCTCTGAAGCCCTATAAAAAGGAATATGAAAATATCATGATAAACAGATCTATTATGCATACTCAATCTCTTCACAAGCATTTCTTCAAAATATTTTGTTACTCTGATGTGTTGCTCCAGTAATGGAAATCTGTTGATCCATTTAAATATTTGTAACTGACAATTTCAACATGTGAAATGAGTGATTCTTTTTTTTATTATTAGTTTTGGCTTTACTATGACTTCAAGTAGTTTCTTTTTATTTAAAATGAGGAATGCATAAAACAGAAATATTTTGTCATGCAAAATGGCACTAATATAGAAATTCAAAATAAGTATATTTTATGATATTTTCACCTAATACTTAAAAGACATTGCTTAATTTGGATTGTGCTTTACTATATTGTAATGGAGAGTGAAATGAGAATTCTATGTAGTGTCTGACAGTTTTCAGTTGGTTCACATTTTTAATACAATTTCTCCTTCAATAGAACAATTTATGACTGAATAATGTCATCATTTGTAGGTTGGAGACTTGGAAAGACTATTAAATAGTTAACAATAAGTTAAACAACCCTAATTTAAAGCAGTACAATTAAGCAGTATTACATAGGAGAGTAAAAATAAGGAGGCAGGTACTTTTAAGAATATTTATATAAAACAGTATTTGTAATTTTAACATCTAACCAATAGATGACACCAGAGGGAAAGAATTGCAGTTTGTTTCTGAGCTTGGAAACTGGGCAGTTGCTTTTTGTAAGTTAGTTATTAAATGATATGTAATACCTGCGGGCAGGTGAGCATAAGAGTGGAGAATAAGGTAATTCTGTAAAGATATATATATATGCATATATATTATATATAATACATATATATTTAATTAGGATTACTTTTGTAGCACAGGCAGAAATAATAGAAAGGAGAGCAAGGATTCAGAACAAAGTGAAATATCTGGATATTAAAAAGAGTTGTTTCCCTTCAAGATTTCTTCATTTTTAACTCAAATTTACCTATGGTCACACAAAATTTCACCACAAAAATAAGACTGAATAGTGGGTAACATTCACAAGACATATAGTCTAATTATCAAATGCACAAAGTAAAATTCTAGTCCTACTAGTATTAAGAAAAATATTCATTTCTTAGCTTAAGATAATTATAGGTGTTGTAAAAGGAAAGTAGTAATTTGACTAGGCCTTCACTATGAAATGTGAAATATTCAAAAACAAAATAAGCTCATGGAATTACTTATGCATTGCTATTTATTGATGGATTTGAATTACTTGGATGTAGATGAAATACATGTTTAAGTTTGATAAGTACAGGCATATTTATGAACCATAGATCTATAAACTCATGTAAATACAAATGCAAAAGAAATATGAAAGGAAGAATAAAAAGGAAACATACTTATTGACAACTAATTCTGTACCAGACACTGTGCTAAGCACTTTTGTATATTTCATTTAATCCTCCAAGCAACCCCAGTTGGAAGTTGATTAATTCTCATTTTTGAGATGAGTAAAATGAAGCTCAGAGACTTTACTACTGTACATAATTTATAGTAATAATTGGTAGAATAGGGACACAAACCCACCTAGATCTGTTGGAGACAAAAATTTATATTTCTTTTGCTTAACCATGATGGATCCCAAAACTCAGTGCCATACACATAGGTCCATAGGTCTTCGTTGGTTGAAAGCATGAGAAACCATGATTAGCTCATTTAAATTAATCATGTTCACATGCAACTTATCTTGTTAACTGGAGAACTAAAATTAGATTGGCTTAAGAATGAAATATTAATCCATTGATGGGTAAAGTAGCCAACCTGAAATTTCTGGGAATCAGATTACCTGTGTCCTAGTTTTACCTCCGGCGTTAACTAATTGGCTGACCTTATTAAAGTAATTTTCCCTCATGTAGATTCTGTTTTCTGAAAATTACAATGAAAGGAATTGAGATATATCAACATTTTTAAAAAAACTCTAGCAGTAGAATTTTTTAATTAAAATTAAAGGTACATGAAATTCCAATATATAAAATAGATGAAAGTAGAGTTGTTGTTTCCCAAAGTTGGAGTTCCAAAGCTCTACCTTATCAGAATTATCCTCACAACTCCTTCAGGTGGTCCCTGTGGCAAGTCCACAAAGTTTAAAAACCGCTGTACTAGATTGAATCTAAAGTTACTTCCAGCTTGAATATCTTATGATTTCATAATACTTGATTTAACGATTCAAAAAATAAGTCAACCTGATAATGGTAGAATTGCCAGGCCTTATAGTTGTAATTTCTATGAAATATGAATTCAAAAGGACATACTTTTCAAACAGGAGGTTTCATATGTATCTTTATTTAAAAAAAAACTTATTGAACTACTAATACACAAAATGTTCTATGGTATATGCCTAAGTTACAATGGTAAATAAAAGCAGGTATGTTTCCTATCATAGATTTTTATGATCTAGTGAAAGATCCAGATATTATGCAAATAATTGAAATATCCAGCAGATGATAATAACAAATTTTAATTTGCGGGGGAATTTTTTCCTTCAGGTTTATTGAGATATATAATTGACATATAGCACTGTATAAGTTTAAGGTGATGGTGTAATGGCTTGACATATATACTGTGAAATAATTACCACAATAAGTTTGGCTAATATCTCATGTAGATAGAAAAAAGAAAGGTGTTTTCCTTGCAATGAAAACTTTTAGGATTTACTCTCGTTAGCAACTTTCAAATACACCATACAGCAATGTTAACTATAGTCATCAAGTTGTACATTACATCACCAGTATTTTTCTGTATTTTATAACTGGAAGTTTGTACCTTTTGACTAAATTTTAATAGATGTTACATAAAAAATAGGTATATGGAGCCAGGATATCAAATAATGGGGTGAAATTGACCTCATTGAAATATATGGAAGTATTTTCATGAGAAAATGACACCTGACTTGAAAGATATAATATGACTAGGAGGTGAAGAGTGAAGGAAGACAGAGAGGTCCTGCAAGGGAGGGAGCAAAGTGAATACAAGAGACTGAAAGGACACCAGAGAGGTTGGAGGGCAGAAAATGAACAAGAGTGTGAGATAAGATGTGAGTGAAGAGGTATGCAAGGACCAAATTATTTAGAGTAATGTGGGCCATTTTAAGGAATTTTACATTTATCCAATGAGATGTGGAATCCAGTGAAGGGGTTTAGAGTGAATGGACTAGAGAGAAATCAACATCTTATAAAATAATTAAAAATAAACTACCTCAGAAATTAAACTTTTATGCTCTATAATAAACATAAGTAAGTTTTGTGGGCTTCCAGTAAATGAGTGGGAGCTGAATGAAGTCAGTCCAGAGAAAGTACATAAGAAGAGTTTTTCAGTGTGGTAAATTTGATCTTTCACTACTATCAGAATACTGTGAGGAAGAAGCCCCAAGGGTTTGATCTGGAAGCCAGGCTGAAATAAATAAGGCATCATCAGCTGAAGCCAGGTACATCAGGTTCTCTGAATACCATTACACCTTCCTCTTAGGGATGTGTATCTCTTAGATTTTGTCCCATTCCAATCTGACTCAGAATCTTCCAGCTCCTCCTATAACTCTTGACTGTTTTCCTGTGCTCCTATCATCCTTGCAACTGAGGATCCTTGCTCTCCTACAGTTTTTGGGTATTTTTTAATATCTTTATTGGAGTATAATTGCTTTACAATGGTGTGTTAGTTTCTGCTTTATAACAAAGTGAATCGGTTATACATATACATATGTTCCCGTATCTCTTCCCTCTTGCATCTGCCTCCCTCCCACTCTCCCTATCCCACCCCTCTAAGTGGTCACAAACCACCGAGCTGATCTCCCTGTGCTATGTGGCTGCTTCCCACTAGCTATCTATGTTACATTTAGTAGTGTATATATGTCCATGCCACTCTCTCACTTTCTCACTGCTTACCCTTCCCCCTCCCCAACCCAATCCAAAAATGGGCAGAAGACCTAAATAGACATTTCTCCAAAGAAGCTATACAGATTGCCAACAAACACATGAAAGAATGCTCAGCATCATTAATCATTAGAGAGATGCAAACCAAAACTACAATGAGATATCATCTCACACTGGTCAGAATGGTCATCATCAAAAAATCTAGAAACAATAAATGCTGGAGAGGGTGTGGAGAAAAGGGAACACTCTTGCACTGTTGGTGGGAAAGTAAATTGATACAGCCACTATGGAGAACTGTATGGAGGTTCCTTAAAAAACTAAAAATAGAATTACCATACTACCCAGCAATCCCACTACTGGGCATATACCCTGAGAAAACCATACTTCAAAAAGAGTCATGTACCAAAATGTTCATTGCAGTTCTATTTACAATAGCCAGGATGTGGAAGCAACCTAAGTGTCCATCAACAGATGAATGGATAAAGAAGATGTGGCACATATATACGGTGGAATATTACTCAGCCATAAAAAGAAATGAAATTGAGTTATTTGTAGTGAGGTGGATGGACCTAGATTCTGTCATACAGAGTGAAGTAAGTCAGAAAGAGAAAAACAAATACCGTATGCTAACACATATATATGGAATCTCCTATAGCTTTAACATAGCTGTAGGTTTACTGCATTTGAAGTCACACATGAACAGAACATTTTGAAACTTATGTATTCTATAAAGCACATTTTTAAAAAAAAATCTTTATTTTTTAAAAAAAATCTTTATTGGAGTACAATTGCTTCACAACATTGTGTTAGTTTCTGTTGTACACCAAAGTGAATCTGCCATATGTATATATATGTCCCCATATCCCCTCCCTCTTGAGTCTCCCTCCCATCCTCCCTATCCCCCCTCTCTAGGTCATCGCAAAGCACCGAGCTGATCTCCCTGCGCTATGCTACTGCTTCCCACTAGCTAACTATTTTACATTCGATAGCACATATTGTTTTAATTCCATGCCATATATAGTGTATTAATTTATCAAAGCTGCTGTAACAAAGTACAACAGACTGTGTGGCTTAAACAACAGAAATTTGTTGCCTCATAGTTCTGTATGCCAGAAGTCTAAAATCAAGGTGTCTCCTAAGTTAGTTCCTTCTGAGGGCTGTGAAGAAAGGATCAGTTCTAAGCTTCTTTCCTTGGCTTATAGATGGCCATTTTCTCCCTGTGTCTCTTTACATCACCTTCCCTCTTTAAGTATCTATGTTTGTGACCAAATTTCTCCTTTCTATAAGGACACCAGTCATATTGAATTAGGGCCCATCCCGATGACCTCATCTTAACTAATTACATCTGCAAAGACTGTTTCCAAATAAGGTCACATTCTGAGGAACTGGGTGTTAGGTGTTCAACTGATAAATGGGGGGAGGGCATGATTCAATTGATAATATATAAGAAGCAACTTTATGTACTTTTTAAATACAAATGTATTTTTATAAGAAATATTTATGTTTCAAAATCAGTTAAAAGTTCTAGTATCATAAACCATCATGTTCCCTGATTTCTTATAACTGAGGACCCTCATAAGAAATTCAAGATGAATGAAATACAGAGAACTGTATGTACTCTTGCCCATTATAACTTTTCAGGTAACATGTGTGTCCGTAGTAAAGACAGAAGAACTTAGTTCACACAGCAAATGGTTATAGTTGCAAAAAAAAGACATAAACTAACCTCAAATTGGTTTATTTACTAATTGTGGACATTAGCGAAATATCATTATTTTATGAAAACTATTTAGCATGCCTTATAATCCATAAAATTATTTGCCTGTAAATATGCAACCATCTTCCCTTATTTTATTTCTTTAAGTTTTACATATTTTTTAAATTTCTTAGGTACTTAGTATTTTTGTTTATGTTGTAAGTATGATTTTTCTATCATATTTTATAACTTTTTATTGTTGGTTTGAGAAAGATTATTGATTTTTGTATATTAATGTTTTATCTAGTCAATTTGCTAAAATCCCTTAAACTCACTTTTTACAGTTATTAATCTTAAGTTTTCTAAGCACAAATCTCTATATATCTGCATTCAAATCCTTTGTCAGAATATATGTCTTGCTCTCCAAAAAGGAAAGAAAAGCAGATATCCAAGAGTTATATCTTTTGTTCTGTTTTCTACCTATTGTATGTTGGCTAATGTACAGAACAATGATAAATAATTGGTTATTATGCACATTCCTGTCTTTTTAATTTTAATGGTAAGAAATGACATATAATATGATTAGTACTATTTACTGTTTTGTCTTTTTATTTAGAGGGATCCTAACTTACGTATTCCTAGCAACTCACATTAATGTATATTGATACTTCCACTGTTTTTAATAGCCTTCAGTTATTTGACTAACCAGTCCTCATATGGCTACTGAATCAAGGTGATGTGGTGCAGGGGCAAGAACAGACAAGGTTTTTGCTATATAGTAGAACCCAGTCAATTTATATTCATAGTCAACAAAGGTGCTAAAAGTATTCAGTGGGGGAAAGGGCAGCCTTTCCAAAAATTGTGATGGAATCAATTAATAATAATGTGTGAAAAAATAAACCTAGTGCCTTTCTCCACATCATATAAAAAAATGATTCAAAGGATCCTATTGCTAAACCTAAAAGCTAAAACTATTACTTTTGTAAAGGGATCACAGGCACACATTTTTGCCACCTTGAGATAGGCCAAAATTTCTTATATAGGACACAAAAAAGCAATAACAATAAAGGAAAGTTGATACGTTGTAATCATCAAAAGTATCTGTTAAGAAGATAAAAAGGTAAGTCACAAATAGATTTGTTACAAAATGTATGTGTGTGTGTATGTATGTGTATGTGTGTGTTATGCCTGTGTACAGAGAGAAATTCTTGCAACTCAAAGTTTTAAAAAAGTAAACCAATAAAAATGGGCAAAAGAATTGAAAAGACACAGGCAATATATGAACGCTTAATAAGCACAGGAAAAATTATGATCAACATCTTTAATTATTGGGGAAATAAAAATTAAATCTACAATAAAATATAACTACCCACCTATCAAAATAGCTAAAACAAACAAACAAGCAAAAACAGAAGGAAATAACAAATGCTTGTAGGGATATGGAGCAACTGAATTCTCACATATCACTGGTGGGAATGTAAAATGTTTCAGCCATTTTGGGAAAACTGATTTGCAACAAGATAAAAATTTGAAAACATACACCCAGCATATTATATGGCAATTCCATTTCTATGAACTTACTCTGGAGAAATAAAAATGCATGCTTACCAAAAACTTATAAAACATTTTTAAAAAACTGTATTTACTATAGAAAACCATTTAAAATAGCTCAAATTCTTATATAAAGGAGAATGGAATGACAGATTGTGGTATTTTTATACAAAGAACTATTACTCAACAGAAACAACAAAAGAATAAACTACTAATATGTGAAACAGCATAGATACATATATAGACATTATGCTGGACAAAAGAAGCTGAGCACAAAATAGTACATGTTGTATTATTCTATCTATATAAAGTTCTAGAATAGGCAAACTGATTGAGAGTGATGAAATCAGAACAGTGTTATCCAATGAGTGGTGAGGATTGGCTAAAAGGACATGAAATTTCCTGGAGTTATTGAAATGTTCTATATCTTCAGGGGGTTCTGCTGGTTAAATGGATGCATACATTTGCAAAAACTCACCAATTTATATGGGTAAAATTTGATTATTTGACAGTATATAAATTTAATCTCAATAAAAATAAAATAGATGAATGTTTTAAGTAAAAAACAGAGAGAAAGATAATGGCTTGAGCATGATACATAAAAATGAATAGATATTTAGTAGAATTCTAAGATGAAGAACTTACTTTTAAAAGGTACCCAAAAAAGAATATTCACAATGGAACAATACTAGACTAACCATCATATAAAACTTCAGACTGGGCTTCCCTGGTGGCACAGTGGTTGAGAGTCAGCCTGCCAATGCAGGGGACACAGGTTCGTGCCCCGGTCCAGGAAGATCCCACATGCCACGGAGCAACTGGGCCCGTGAGCCATGGCCGCTGAGCTTGTGTGTCCAGAGCCTGTGCTTCGCAACAGGAGAGGCCACAACAGTGAGAGGCCCGCGTACCGCAAAAAAAAAAAAAAAAAAAAACTTCAGACTGATTGTCAGACTCTTCATCATAAATACGAGGTGCCAGAAGATAATGGAGTAATATCTCAGTTCAGAAGAAAATGATTGCTAACTCATATTTGGTATCTAGAAAAAGTAACATTCAATAGTGAGGTGTACTAAGTACATTCTCACATCCCAGTGAAAAAATATGGAAGAATGTATTCCAGTAAGAAGAAAGATAAACTAGAAAGAAAGAATGGGTGCATAAAGCAAAGTTAACCAAAGAAAATTCTAAGACAATTTGGTAAAATGCAGTAATAGTGATTGTAAATATACATACTGAAACACACACTGAGGCATGCATGCATACATATCCATTCTTTTGTCAAAGAGAAAAACAAAGTGGGATTAAATAATATAGAATAGCATGAAAGATGAGAGGTGAAAGGAAAGTTCAAGCATTCCCCAATTCCTTATCAAGCTCAAAGAATATTAAAATACTGATCAAATGGAGACATTTTAAGAAAAAGAGCACAGTTAAATATACCTGTATACCTGTTATATTTTCAGAATATAACTTAACAAGGCAATCTACAGATTGAATGCAATCGCTATCAATCTACCAAAGGCAATTTTCAGAGAACTAGAACAAATAATTTAAATTTTTTTGTGAAAGTACAGAAGGTTCCGAATAGCCAAAATAATCTTGAGAAAGAACAGAGTTGAGGGAATCATGCTCATGAAAACTCATGGTTTGGTATGCCTTTGGCCTGGCTTGGATAACATTCTCATCACTGCACCAATCACAGCAAGCAGAGAATGGAAAATGGGATTGGCTAAACGTGTATCATACACCCATCTTCCAGGTGGGTGGAACCTGTGTCAGACTTCTGAAACTGGCCTGGAAGAAAAGCCGACGTGCTGGACTTGGACATGAGGACAGATGCTGACTTAGTGAAAGCAGCAGATTCCACATCATTGGCTGCCCACTGAACAGCACAGAATCTGGGCACTGGGTGCCTCCCAGTGGCAGTGCAGCCAGGGTGAAATCAGGGTCAGGGGTCAGGGATCAGGGGTGGCGCCGCCCTCCCCTCGGGCTCTGGAGCAGCTCAGTGCTGGGGGAGGGAAGAGACACTGAGCCAGAGATGCTGAGCTGGGAGTCCTTCCGGATTCTTCAGAGCAGTTTTCTAAATATTGGAGGCAGGATGTTGGCTCTTCAGGATTCACCAGGGCTTTGGCTTCTGGACAAGCCTGACCAAGTCTACACAGACAGGAGGTTGGTCTCCTCAGGACATACTGGGGCTTCAGCTTCTGGAAAACATTGGACCTCGTCCACGTAGACAGGAGCCCAGTGTCTTCAGGACCTGCTGGGAGGTGACACCTTGGGAGTAAAAGGTGAAGAAAAAGTGGGGAGAAGCGTCCTGTATGTGGCTGACTGCTGAGGGGAGTCCATTTTCAGAGGAGCCAGCAGAGGAAAGCCTTGATGTGGAAAACAATAAATTTTAGGTAGTTTTGTGTGTGGTGTAGTTAGTTTCCAGTGTCTTTCTTTGGTTTGTTGTATCTAGTTTCCTTGGCATCATTTATTGAGGGGACTTTCCCTAGTGTATGTCCTTGGCAGCTTTGTCATAAATTAGCTGACCACATACACGTGGGTTTATTTCTGGGTTCTCTGTTCTGTTCTTCTGGTGCATGTGCCTGTTTTTGTGCCACTTCCACACTGTTTTGGTTCCTGTGGATTCCTAGCATAGTTTGAAGTTAGGGAGCTATTTCACTCCAGCTGTGCTCTCTTTTCTTACGATTACTTTGGCTATTTGGGGTCCTTTTTGTTCTGCACACATGATAGGTTTGTTCTGCTTCTGCGAAAAATGCCATTTTAATTGTGTTAGAGATTGAATTGAATGTGTACACTGCTTTGGCTGGATGAACATTTTAATAATATTCTTGATCACAGAATATTTTTCTATTTATTTGTTTTTTCTTCAGTTTCTTTATTAGTGTCTTACAGTTTTCATTGTGCAGGTCTTTCATATCATTGGTTAAATTTATACCTAGGTATTTTGCTCTTTTTGATGCAATTGTTAATGGTATTATTTTCTTACTGTTACTTCTTTATTAGTGTATAGATACTCAACTGATTTTTTTGTATTGCTTTTGTATTATGCAACTTTACTAAATTCATGTATTGTACCTTTTGGTGGTTTGATGTGGAAAATTGTAACTTGAAATCCCATTGTTTCTACTGTATCCCAGGTCATCCACAACACCCAAGACACATTAACTACTAATATAATCTTCCCACAGTACTGTTACTGAGTCCAAGCTCACTCTGCTTTCCGCACGACAGGCCAATAAATTGGGAGATGAGGTGTTGAAGCAAGGAATAGCAACTTTATTTGGAAAGCCAGCAGACCAAGAAGATTGCGGACTAGTGTCCCCCAAAAAACATCTTATCGGGGTCTGGATGCCAGTTTCTTTTATAGAACAGAGAGGGGGAGGAGGTCAGGAAGTAAAGTAAAAAGGCCATTAGTTTTGCAAAATATCTCCTGGCTTGGCCAACATCGGAGAGGGATGCATTAATTTCTTCTTTTCTGTAGCCATTCACAGGTGGGCAGGGTCAAATGGTCTCCCTGTGAGCTGAACAAGGGCACTTTAGTTTTACATTCAGGCAGAGGGGCAGGGTTCCCTGAAGCAGGCCATTATGTATGATTATAATAACAAAAGCAATGAAAAGCAAAGGTTAAAGTAAAAGAAACAGATCCAACACTGAGTCAGATTTTGCTCTTCCCTGTTACAGTACCTCTTAATAATATGTGGATTCCCACAAGAGCAATTAGCTTAACCATTTTGGGTGAACTGAATCTGCATAGGGCTTGGTCCCTATCATGAAGTTTCATGTCTTATCTACTTTTCTGGCATGGTATTGACATGTTTGTTTTGCAAAGTTATTTACTTTCTAATAATTTCAAACTACAGAAAATTTGCAGTAGCAGTACAATGTACTCTTTACCTGCAAGTTCAGATGTCCCAGTCATCATTGATTTACCACATATGCCAATTTAAATGACAACTTCCATTTTGTTTTACTCTAAAAAGTGACACTCTCCCAGGGAACACCCACATAATCCCCAAATGAGAAATCACTGTAGTTTTCACCTTCTAATCCAATTCCACAGGCCCACTTCCACTTTCACCACCTGCCCCAAAGCATGAAAATGTCTTTTTCAATTCTGATACAGTTTACTTTTTCTGGAAGTGTTCTTGAGACTTTCCCTCATTTTCACAACCTTGATGGATTTAAAACACACAAGATGAGTATGATCTGTGTGGCCTTTTCTGTATATATGGCTACTTTCTCTCAGGATGTTTTCAATGTTCATGCATGTTGTAACATGTATCAGTACTTCATTTACATTTTCCATTGTGATTAAATCCATTGAACATAAGATTTACCATTTAAACCATTTAAACTATATAGTTCTATGACATTCACTACATTTACATTGTGTACAAATATCCTCACTATCCATCTCCCGTACTTTTTCATTTTTTCCAAGTGAAACTGCATCCATTAAACACTAACTCTCTTTAACCCTTGTCAACCACATTCTACTTTCTGTGTCTGAACTTCACTTCTCTGGATACCTCATAGAAGTGGAATCATTTATTAATATTCATTCTTTTGTGACTGGGTTATTTCACTTAGCATAATGATTTTAAGGCTCAGACATGTTGTAGCATGTGTCTGAATTTCCTTAGTTTTTAAGGTTGAAAAATATACTTTTGTGTATATATCACATTTTGCTGATTAATTCATCTATCCATGGACCATGGACACTTTGGTTGCTTCCACCTTTTGGTCAGTGTCAGTAATGCTGCTATGCATACATGTATACAAATATCTCTTTTACTCCCTGCTTTCAAACCTTTTGTGTGTCTACCCTGAATTGGAATTGATCATATGTTAATTTATGTTTAAGTTTTTGATGAACTGCCATACTGTTTTCCACAGTGGATGCACCATTTTACTCTTTCTATATATGGCAGAGTAATATGGAAATTTATAGATCTACCCTCTTTTGCTGATCCATTCATCCACTGTTGGATATTCAAATTGTTTCTACCATTGGGCCAATGTCAACAATGCTGCTATGAATATTCATGTACAAGTTTTTGTTTGAACACCCATTTTCAATTCTTTGTGGCATATATCTAGGAGTGGAATTCTTGAACCAAACTCTAACTGTATTTTACCTTTTTGAGGAAATTTCAAACTATCATACATATTGTCTGCACCATTTTACATTTCCACAAGCAATGTGTACGGTTTCCAATTTCTAAAAAAAAAAAACAAAGCAGATGTCAACTCTGTCATTCTTCTCATATGAAGTTCATCAAATCACACTTACAACAGCACTTAAAAATAGAGACATAGGGGGCTTCCCTGGTGGCGCAGTGGTTGAGAGTCCACCTGCCTATTCAGGAGACATGGGTTCATGCCCTGGTCTGGGAAGATCCCACATGCCACGAAGCAGCTAGACCTGTGAGCCATGCCCGCTGGGCCTGCGCATCTGGAGCCTGTGCTCTGCAGCAGGAGAGGCCACAACAGTGAGAGGCCTGCCTACTGCAAAAAAAAAAAAATAGAGGCATATTTTAGAATTTTTTTTCAATTTCATTTTTAGATTCAATTCACTGTCAGGCTCTACAATTAAAATTATTAAGTTATTTATGAATATACTCTTTTGTTGAATTCTATTAACAAAAAAGATTCTGACTTTTGAATATGTTAAAAATGAATTTATTTCTGAGATGACAATTGCCCTGCCTATTACATGTATAGACAGATCTTGATATTTGAAAATATTAAGATATCAATATATAATATTTCATTACTTCTGCTTTTTTTTTGGTCCAGAATACATCTGCACAAAAGCAAGTCAGTAATTGAGCCCATGATATTCTTTACTGAGATATTAAATTAGCCTTGGCTTTTATTGAAGTATTTTTTTTTTAAATCACAGTAGTCAAATATACATTCCATGTGTCACTTTAAGGAAGTTCTTAAGTGATTATTTTTGAGCTGGGTAATTTTAAGCTAGTTTGCATCATCTCCAAAACATCAAAGTGACATGTTTTCACAGCCGTAGCTTAATTACTGTATTTTGCAGACCTGTTGATAAAGCCTGCAGGAATTCTAATTAGCTGTGATTCTGCCTTGCTTTCCCTGTTGTACAATCAGCTTGTAAGCTCCAGTACTATGACTTGCTCAGTCAAGGATGAACATGGCTGTTGGCCTCTTGGCTTACATCCAAGCTGAAAAACCTTCCAAATTTTTAAACTAAAGTCTGCTTACTAACCTTTATCTTCTTGTTTTCTAAATCAAATCTTAGCATGAAAAAGTTTAAATTTTCTTTAAAAGAGAATGAATCTTTCTAGTAGTAGGTTTAAAGGCATTATTTTATATTGCCCTTTAAATTTAAGTTAATGATTTAAAATATAATTTCTAGATGCAAGCAGTAAATAAATAAAGTTACAATTTCTCAAGGTTTTGGTAATGAAATTAGGCAAAGGGAATCATTTTTAGTAGTAAGTGTGATGCACGTTTTTAGTGACTCTTCAACTACAAATCTTGATTTCATTTTAACAACTTTAAATTTTGATAAGGTCCCAAATGAAATAGAGACATATGTGGCAAACAAAATTTATCTTGTTAAAGGAGCCTTTAAGTTGCTAGCAACCCTTAAACTCAAATAATAATGCAAATGGGGGGAAAAGTACAATTTCTCATAATGTATTTTAAATTCTAATTTTTTAAACATTTAAACATAGATGAAGACCTTTCCTTAGATACATAACTAATGACAAACAACATCATCAGACTATGATTTCTTCTACCTGGGGACTGTGTTCCTTAAGGGAATATTAACTTTTACATTCCTATGAAATCTCAAACTCTGATACATCTTGGCACAGGTAGCACATCCATAATTATATTAATAAAATTACTAATTAAATTTAACAACTTTCTCTTACTTATATTTTAACTTCCAGCTTTAATCAGACACTTTAAGACCAAGGTACAGAAATCATATTTTATTCTTAAATGTACAAGCTGCTTTACGTTATTTTATTATTTGTTGTCAAAACCAGGAGTCCATAAACAATATCAAACTGTCCGTCTAGATTGGTCAGTGTGGTTAAATTTCAGATGAATTCTTTATATTTCAATCTAATCAACCTGCAAACAGAGTCCAAATAGGTGAATTGATTGATAAAAATAACTGAATTCATATGATAAAGAAACAATATTGTTAATATCTTCAAAAAATTATAATTGGAAAATTTATTACTTATCCTTATTTTTAAATATTAATTCTAAGGGATACAAGTTGACTTAAGATATTTTTCTTAAAATGACCATTTATGTTTCCTGTCTTTATCGTCCTGTCATCTTTAGCTCTGGAGCCACTTCCTCCCTAACTGTAACTTTACTTCAGGCTCTCTGACTAATGCAACTCTTATGAGGGCACATATAAGGAGTTTTGGTTACATATCTCATTCACTGAGCATTCATTCATTCAACAAACATTGACTGCCTACAATGTGCTACACATTTAGGACAAAGTAGTGAACCAAAGATCATCATCACTGCTTTCATGGAATTTTGCTTTTGGCTTCCTCTTACCCTTGTACCACACTCCCAATAACTGGATCTATGTTCTGTCCCCTTCAAGTTATCTATCTATTATCTATTTAGTTAGCATCTATCTATCTTTATCCTCTGTCAGTATGTTTATAAACAAGTATATGTGTATGTATATCAGCAAGTTTATTAATCTCAAATCTTAATTCCAATAATTTACCTGATTTTTCTTGAATTTTCAATGTAAACAAGCATGCCAAAAGAAAATGATGTTTTTTTTATTTTTTCCTTTCCAAATATGATCATTTTTATTTATTTATATTTGCATTACCACAATAGGTGGTACTCTCAGTGCAATATTAGATAAAAGTGGAGGTAGTGGGTATCATTATCTCATTCTAGATGTCAGTGCAAAATCTTTCATTTCACCGTTAGGTGTGTTGTTTGCTATAAGCTAATTAATAGATATCTCTTAATATTGGATTAAGAAAGACCCTTTCTATTTCTAGTTTAAAGAAATTTTTATCATAAATAGGAGCTGAATTTTATCAAATGCATTTTCTGTATTTGTTGAAGTGATCACATTATTTTTCTCTTTTTTCTGCTAATGTGATAAAATACATAGAGTGATTTTCATTTGTTAAAACACCTATTAATTCCTAAAATAAACCAAAATTAGCTTTACTGTATTACCCCTTTCCTATATTGCACACTTTGTCTTGCTAAGATTTTATTTATAACTTTTGCATTTACCTTCATGGATGAGACTGTCCTATGGTAAGATTGGTACTATTTCTACCTTAAATGTTTGGTAGATTTAACTATTAAAGCCATTTTGGCCTGGGTTGCTTTTAAGAAAGGTTTTTCATTACCAGCTGAATGTTGTTAATAGTTATGGAGCTAATCACAATTTACATTTCCCCTATGGTATTTTTATTAGAAATTTTTCTATTTCATCTATATTTCCAATTATATGACATAGAGTAGTTTATGATAAATTCCTGCTAAACTTTCTCATGTACATAGAATTTTTAATAATGTCCCCTATTTTAAGCAAGATATTTGTTTTTTGTTCCATTACATTTTTTATTTTTTCATCATTCTAGCTATAGATGTTTCGATATTATTATTATTTCAAAGAAGTAACTGTTTGTCATATTGATCCTCTGTTTTTATTAGTTTTCTTCTTTTTCTGTATCTTCTAATGTCTCTTTTTTCTTTATGTGCTTAACTAGCTGTTTTTTTCCTAACATTTTTATATGTTTGCTAAGCTCACTGACTTTTCAGCCTTCATTCTTTTAAACAATGTGTGGAAAAGTTAATGGTATGCCTGAAACTGCTATCCTTAAAAGAGACTTGCTTGCTAGATTGAACATTGGCTGGTATCTGGAAAATTAACTGGAAACCAGTTTCCTACACTAACATAAAATGTATCCTAAATAATTAGAGTAGTTCACTGTGCCTAAAAAATTGAATAAACAATGTGGTTTATATTGAATGCCTGCTTTACTTCTGGGAGTTTGGGATTTGGTATGTGCTAGACACAAAGTTGCAACATAACTGATCTTTAATTTAAAATCCCAAAGGTCACAGACAGCATCATACTCAATGGGGGAAAACCAGAAAGTGTTTCTTCTAGTATCAAGAACAAGACAAGGTGACCCACTCTACCACTTTTTTTCAACATAATACTGGAAATCTTAGCTGGAGGAATTAGGCAAGAAAAAAATAAAAATCATCTAAATCAGAAAGGAAGAAATAAAACTTTCTCTATCTGCACATGATATTATATATTGAAAACCCTAAACATTCCAAAAAAAAACTTAGAAATAATAAATGAATTCAGTAAAATTGCAGGATGCAAAATCAATATAGAAAGATCTCTTGCATTTCTATACACTACGAATGAACTATCAGAAAGAGAAATTAAGAAAATAATCCCATTTGCAATTGCAACAAAAAGAATAAGATATCTAGGAATAAACTTAACCAAGGAGGTGAAACATCTGTACACTGAAAACTATAAAAGTATAAGACACTGATGAAAAAAATTGAGGATGGCACAAATAAATGGAAACATGTTTCATATTCATGGATTTGAAGAATTAATACTGTGAAATTTTTCTACTCCACAAAGTAATCTAAGGATTCAATGCAATCTCTAAAAATTTCAGTGGCATTTTTCACAGAAATACAACAATTCTAAAATTTTTATGAAACCACAAAAGATTCCAAAGCAAATTTGAGAAAGATTAAAGCTGTATGTATCACACTTTCTTATTTCAAACTATATTACAAAATCTACAGTAATCAAAATAATATGGCATTGACATAAAAACAAACACACAGATCAATAAAACAGCATACTCCACAAAGAAACACATGCATACATGATCAATTAATTTATGACAAAGGAGCCAAGAATATGCAATGGGGAAACGGTAGTCTCTTCAATAAGTGGTATTGGCAAACTGGACAGCTACATGCAAAAGAATGAAACTGGACACCTATCTTAAACCATACACAAAAATCATATCAAATTGGATGTAAGACTTCAGTGTAAGACTTGAAACCATAAAACTGCTAAAAGAAAACATAGGTGTAAGATTAACATAGGTCTTGGCAATGATTTTTTGAATTAGACCCTGAAAACAAAGGTGACAAAAGCAAAAATAAACAAGTGGGATTACCTCAAACAAAAAAGCTTCTGCATATCTCTCATGATTAGTGATATTGAGCATCTTTCCATGTGCCTGTTGGCCATCAGTATGTCTTCTTTGAAAAAATGCCTGTTCAGATCTCTGTCCGTTTTTTAATCAGTTTGTTGGGCTTTTTTTTTGATATTGAGTTGTATGAGTTCATTACAAATTTTGGACATTTACCTCTTATCAGACATACATTTGCAAACACCTCTTCCCATTCAGTAGGTTGCCTTTTTGTTTTGTTGATGGTTTCCTTCTCTGTGCAAAATCTTTGAATTTTAATTAGGTCCTATTTATTTACTTTTGTTCTTGTTTCCCTTGCCTGAGCAGAGAGATCCAAAAAAAATATTGCTAAGACATGTCAAAGACTGCACTGCCTATGTTTTCTTCTGAGAGTTTTATGGTTTCAGGTCTTACACCTATATATTTAATCCATTTTGAGTTTATTTTTGTTTATGGGCTGAGAAAATACTCTACTTTTATTCTTTTACATGTAGATTTACAGTTTTCCTAACACCACTTACTGAAGAGGCTGTCTTTTCCCCATTGTATATTCTTGGCTTCTTTGTCATAAATTGACCATATGTGTGTGGGTTTATTTCTGGGTTCTTTATTTTAGTCCATTGGTCTGTGTGTCTGTTTTTGTGCCAGTACCATTCTGTTTTGAGCTTTGTATTATAGTCTGAAGTCAGGGAGCATGATACCTTGTTGTTTTTTTTTCTCAAGATTACTTTCGCTATTTGGAATCTTGTGGTTCCACACAAATTTTAGTATTATTTATTTTAGTTCTGTAAAAAATGTCATAGGTATTTTTATTGGGATTGCATTAAATCTGAACATTGCTTTGGATAGTATGGCATTTTAGGGGCAAGATAGGTGAAGGAGATTAAGAGGTACAAACTAGTAGGTATAAAATAAATAAGAAGGATGTAATGTACAACACAGGAAATATAGCCAATATTTTATAATAACTTCATATGGAGCATAATCTATGAAAATACTGAATCATTATGTTGTACACCTGAAACTAATATAATATTATAATCAACAATACTTTAATAAGAAAATAGCCCACAATATCACCTCACAGCCGTTAAGATGTCTATTATCATAAAAACAAGAAATAACAAGTCCTGGCGAGGATGTGGAGAAAAGGAAACCCTGTATATTGGTGCAGCTACTATGGAAAACTGTATGGAGATTCCTCAAAAAATTAAAAATGGCACTACCATATGATCCAGCAATTCCACTTCTGGATATATATCTAAAGGAAATAAAATCACTACCTTGAAAAATATCTGCATCCCCTTGTTAATTGCAGCATTACTAACAATAGCCAAGACATGGAAACAACCTAAGTTTCCATGGACAGATGAATGGATAAAGAAAATGTGATGGATATATATATATATATATATACATACATAATTTTTCAGCCATAAAAAGAAAGAAATATTGCTTTTTGTGAGGACGTGGACCTTGATGGCATTTTGCTAATTGAAATAATTCAGATAGAGAAGATAAATACTGTATGATCTCACTTATATGTGGAATTAAAAACAAAATTAGATACAGAAAACAGATTGGTAGTTGCTACAGGCAGGGGTGGCGTGGAGAAAAGGGGTGAAGGTGGTCGAAATGTAAAATCTGGTTATAAGTTCTGGGATGTAATGAACAGCATGGTTATTATAGTTAACAATATTATGTTGTATATTTGGAAGTTGCTAAGAGAGTAGTTTTTTTTGGGGGGGTGGGGAGTAGATATTAAGTGTTCTCATCACAAGAAAAATTTTGTAACTAAATAAGGTGATTAACATTAACTAAACTTATTGTGGTTATTTTCTTTTTTGCAGTATATACACATGTCAGATCATTAGATTGTATACTCTCTTCCTGCTTGCATAGTTTCTGAAGAGAAGCCCAATGTAATTTTTATTCTTATTCCTTTATAGGTAAGTTTTTGTTTTGATTTATTTTATGTTTAGTTTGGTCTTCTGGCTTCTTTCAAGATTTTTTCTTTGTCTTTGCTATTCTGCACTATTCTGTTCCCATATTTCTTCTCCTTTTCTTATTCCTATTATGTTTATGTTACACACTTTATAATTTTCCCACATTCTTGAATATCCTTTTTTTTTATTTTCATTCATTTTCTCCTCATTTTTTAGTTTGGGAAGTTTATTTTGACATTTCTTCAAGCTTGATAATTATTTCCTCAGCCATGTCCAGTTATTTAAAGAACTTATCAAAGGCATTCTTCATTTTTGTGATGCTGTTTTTGATTTCCACTATTTCCAGTTAATTATTTCTTTGAGCTTCTATTTGTCTGCTCACATGTTTACATTAGCCATCTGTTTTTGCATAGTTTCAACTTTTTTCTGTTAGAGCCCTAGTCTATTAATCTTTATTGTTGTATCCAAGTCTAATAATTCCAAAATTTCCATAATATATAATTCTGTTTTGATGTAAGCCCTGCTCTTTCAAACTGTTTTGTATGTTTTAGTATGCTTTATAATATTTTTGTTGCAAGCTGTATAAGAGGTACTGGTTAAAAAACTGAGGTTAGTAGGCCTTTAGAGTGAGGTTTCATGTTTATCTGTCTAGGGATTAGTTTGTCTTTACTGTTTGCTACAGCTGTAGGTGTCAGATGCTAAAATTTCTTCTGCTATCCTTGTTTTTGTTGCCCTTGTTGTCTCTGGGTTTCCCTTGAGATTTCTTAAAAATCATAGGGAACCTACAGTTCTTTAACTTGTATTCTGTTACTATATAAGAGCCCTATTGATGTAGTGGTAAGGCATGGAGAGAGAAGGGAGCCATTCTATCTACCTATAATTGTCTCAGTCTTTTATGGAGGCTGTACCCCAGGGCTGTGGCCTTTATAAGCATATCTCAGTTTTTCTATTTTGTTTTTTATAGTGAGTATTGTTTCTCTTTTCTTTTTTAATTTTATTTTTTAACATTTTTATTGGAGTATAATTGCTTTAGAATGGTGTGTTAGTTTCTGCTTTTTAACAAAGTGAATCAGTTATACATATACATATATCACCATATATCCTCGCCCTTTCATTTCCCTCCCACGCTCCCGATCCCACCCTTCTAGCTGGTCAAAAAGCACAAAGCTGATCTCCCTGTGCGATGCGACTGCTTCCCACTAGCTATCTATTTTACATTTGGTAGTGTATACATGTTCATATATACACTACCACTCTCTCACTTTTCCCAGCTTACCCTTCCCCCTCATCGTGTCTTCAAGTCTATTCTCTACTAGGTCTGAGTCTTTATTCCCATCATGTCCCTAGGTTCTTCCTTTTTTTAGATTCCATATATATGTGTTAGCATACGGTATTTGTTTTTCTCTTTCTGACTAACTTCACTCTGCATGACACACTCCATATCCATCCACCTCATTATAAATAACTCAATTTCATTTCTTTTTATGGCTGAGTAATATTCCATTGTATATATGTGCCATATCTTCTTTCTCCATTCATCTGTCAATGGACACTTAGGTTGCTTCCATGTCCTGGCTATTAAAAATAGAGATGCAATGAAAATTGTGATACATGACTCTTTTTGAATTATGGTTTTCTCAGGGAATATGCCCAGTTGTGGGATTGCTGGGTCATATGTTAGTTTTATTCTTAGCATTTTAAGAAACCTTCATATTATTTTCCAGAGTGGCTGTATCAATTTACATTCCCACCAATAGTGCAAGAGGGTTCCCTTTTCTCCACACCCTCTCCAGCATTTATTGTTTCTAGATTTTTTGATGATGGCCATTCTGACCGGTGTGAGATGATATCGCATTGTAGTTTTGATTTGCATTTCTCTAATGATTAATGATGTTGAGCATTCTTTCATGTGTTTGTTGGCAATCTGTATAGCTTCTTTGGAAAAATCTCTATTTAGGTCTTCTGCCCATTTTTGGATTGGGCTGTTTGTTTTTTTGTTATTGAGCTGCATGCGCTGCTTGTAAATTTTGGAGATTAATCCTTTGTCAGTTGCTTCATCTGCAAATATTTTCTCCCATTCTGAGGGTTGCCTTTTGTTCTTGTTTATGGTTTCCTTTGCTGTACAAAAGCTTTTAAGTTTCATTAGGTCCAATTAGTTTATGTTTGTTTTTATTTCCATTTCTCCAGGAGGTCAGTCAAAAAGGATCTTGCTGTGATTTATGTCATAGAGTGTTCTCCCTATGTTTTCATCAAGGAGTTTGATAGTGTCTGGCCTTAAATTTTGTTTTTTAATCAGTTTTGAGCTTATTTTTCTGTATGGTTTCAAGGAGTGTTCTAACTTCATTCTTATACTCATAGATGTCCAGTTTTCCCAGCACCACTTATTAAAGAGACTACCTTTTCTCCATTGTATATTCTTGCCTCCTTTATCAAAGATAAAGTGACCATATGTGTGTGGGTTTATCTCTGGGATTTCTGTCCTGTTCCATTGATCTATATTTCTGTTTCTGTGCCAGTTCCATACTGTCTTCATTACTGTAGCTTTGTAGTATAGTCTGAGGTCAAGGAGCCTGATTCCTCCAGCTCCGTTTTTCTTTCTCAAGCTTGCATTGGCTATTCGGGGCCTTTTGTGTTTCCATAAAAAATGTGAACTTCTCTGTTCTAGTACTGTGAAAAATGCCATTGGTAGTTTGATAGGAATTGCATTGAATCTGTAGATTGCTTTGGGTAGTAGAGCCATTTTCACAATGTTTATTCTTCCAATGGAGAAACATGATATATCTCTCCATCTGTTTGTATCATCTTTAATTTTTTTCATTAGTGACTTACAATTTTCTGCATACAGGTCTTTTGTCTCTGGAGGTAGGTTTAGTCCTAGATATTTTATTTTTTTTTTTGCAATGGTAAATGGGAGTGTTTTCTTAATTTCACTTTCAGATTTTTCATCATTAGTGTATAGGAATGTCAGAGATTTCTGTGCATTAATTTTGTATCCTGCTACTTTACCCAATTCATTGATTAGCTCTAGTAGTTTTCTGGTAACATCTTTAGTATTCTCCATGTACAGTATCATGTCATCTTCAAAAAGTGAGAGCTTTACTTCTTCTTTTCCAATTTGGATTCCTCTTATTTCTTTTTCTTCTCTGATTACTGTGGCTAAAACTTCCAAAACTATGTTGAATAATAGTGGTGAGAGTGGACAACCTTGTCTTTTTCCTAAACTTAGTGGAAATGCTTTCAGTTTTTCACCATTGAGGATGATGTTGGCTGTGTGTTTGTGATATATGGCCTTTATTATGTTGAGGTAAGTTACCTTTATGCCTACTTTCTGGAGGGCTTTTATCATAAATGGTGTTGAATATTGTCAAAATATTTCTCTGCATCTATTGAGAAGTTCATATGATTTTTCTCCTTCAATTTGTTAAAATGGTGTATCACATTGATTAATTTGCGTATATTGAAAAATCTTTGCATTCCTGGGATACACCCCACTTGATCATGGTGTATGATCCTTTTAATGTGCTGTTGGATTCAGTTTGCTAGTATTTTGTTGAGGAATTTTGCATCTATGTTCATCAGTGATATTGGCCTGTAGTTTTCTTTCTTTGTGACATCTTTGTCTAGTTTTGGTATCAGGGTGATGGTGGCCTTGTAGAAAAAGTTTGTGAGTGTTCCTCTCTCTGCTATATTTTGGAAGACTTTGAGGAAGATAAGTGTTAGCTCTTCTTTAAATATCTGATAGAATTCACCTGTGAAGCCATCTAGTCCTGGGTTATGTTTGTTGGAAGAATTTTTTTTTCTTTTTTTTGCGGTATGTGGGCCTCTCACTGTTGTGGCCTCTTCCGTTGCAGAGCACAGGCTCTAGACATGCAGGCCCAGCGGCCATGGCTCACGGGCCTAACTGCTGCATGGCATGTGGGATCTTCCCAGACCGGGGCACGATCCCATGTCCCCTGCATCGGCAGGCGGACTCTCAATCACTGCGCCACCAGGGCAGCCCTGTTGGAAGGTTTTTAATCATAGTTTCAATTTCAGTGCTTGTGATTGGTCTGTTTATATTTCCTATTTCTTCCTGGTTCAGTCTCAGAAGGTTTTGATTTTCTAAGAATCTGTCCATTTCTTGCAGGTTGTCTATTTTATTGGCATAGTGTTGCTTATACTAATCTCTCATGATCCTTTGTATTTCTGCAGTGTCAGTTGTTACTTCTCCTTTTTTCATTTCTAATTCTATTGATTTGAGTCTTCTGCGTTTTTTTTCTTGATGAGTCTGGTTAATGGTTTATTGATTTTGTTTATCTTCTCAAAGAACCAGCTTTTAGTTTTATTGATCTTTGCTGTGATTTCCTTCATTTCTTTTTCATTTATTTCTGATCTGGTCTTTATGATTTCTTTCCTTCTGTTAACTTTGGAATATTTTTGTTCTTCTTTCCCTAATTGGTTTAGGTGTAAGTTTAGGTTGTTTATTTGAGATGTTTCTTATTTCTTAAGGTAGCATTGTATTCCTATAAACTTCCCTCTTAAAATGGCTTTTGATGTATCTAATAGGTTTTGGGTTGTCGTGTTTCCATTGTCATTTGTTTCTAGGTATTTTTGATTTTATCTTTGATTTATTCAGTGATGTCTTGGTTATTAAGTAGTGTATTGTTTAGCCTCCATGTGTTTGTATTTTTTACAGAGTTTTTACTCTAATTCATATCTAGTCTCATAGCCTTGTTGTCTGAAAGGATACCTGATACGATTTCGATTTTCTTAAATTTACCAAGGCTTGATTTGTGCCCCAAGATATGATCTATCCTGGAGAATGTTCCAGGAGCACTTGAGAAGAAAGTGTATTCTGTTGTGTTTGGATGGAATGTCCTATAAATATCAATTAAATCCATCTTGTTTAAGGTATCATTTAAAGCTTGTGTTTCCTTATTTATTTTCATTTTGGATGATCTCTCCGATGGTGAAAGTGGGGTGTCAAAGTCCGCTACTATGATTGTGTTACTGTCGATTTCCACTTTTATGGCTGTTAGAATTTGCCTTATATATTGAGGTGCTACTGTGTTGGGTCCATAAAGATGTACAATTGTTATATATTCTTCTTGTACTGATCCATTGATCATTATGTAGTGTCCTTCTTTGTCTCTTGTAATAGTCTTTGTTTTAAACTCTATTTTGTCTTTAGCAAAATAGATTGCTACTTTAGTAGCAATGAGAATTGCTACTCCAGCTTTCTTTTGATTTCCATTTGCATGGAATATATTTTTCCATCCCCTCACTTTCAGTCTGTATGTGTTCCTAGGTCTGAAGTGGGTCTCTTGTAGACAGCATATATATGGGTCTTGTTTTTGTATCCATTCAGCCAGTCCTTGTCTTTTGCTTGGAGCATTTAATTCATTTACATTTAAGGTAAGTATCGATATGTATGTTCCTATTACCATTTTCTTAATTGTTTTGGGTTTGTTATTGTAGGTCTTTTCCTTCTCTTGTTTTTCCTGCCTAGAGAAATTCCTTTAGCATTTGTTATAAAGCTGGTATTGTTGTGCTGAATTCTCTTAGCTTTTGCCTGTCTGTAAAGGTTTTAATTTATCCATCAAATATGAATGAGATCCTTGCTGGTTAGAGTAATCTTGGTTGTAGGTTTTTCCCTTTCATCACTTTAAATATGTTCTGCCACTCCCTTCTGGCTTGCAGAGTTTCAGCTGAAAGATCAGCTCCTAACCTACTGGGGATTCCCTTGTATGTTATTTGTTGTTTTTCCCTTGCTGTTTTTAATATTTTTTTCTTTTTATTTAATTTTTAATAGTTTGATTAATATGTATCTTGGTGTTTCTCCTTGGATTTACCATGTATCGGACTCTCCGTGCTTCCTGGACTTGATTAACTATTTCATTTCCCATGTTAGGGAAATGTTCAACTGTAATCTTTTCAAATATTTTCTCAGTCCCTTTTATTTACTCTTCTTTTTTTGGGACCCCCCATAATTCGAATGTTGTTGCATTTAATATTCTTCCAGAGGTCTCTGAAACTGTCCTCATTTCTTTTCATTCTTTTCTCTTTATTCTGCTCTGTGGTAGTTATTTCCACTATTTTATCTTCCAGGTCACTTATCCATTCTTCTGCCTCAGTTATTCTGCTATTGATCCTTTCTAGAGAATTTTTAATTTCTTTTTTGTGTTGTTCATGATTGTTTGTTTGCTCTTTAGTTGTTCTAGGTCCTTGTTAAACATTTCTTTAATTTTCTCCATTCTATTTCCAAGATTTTGGATCATCTTTACTTTCATTATTCTGAATTCATTTTCAGGTAGACTGCCTATTTCCTCCTGATTTTTTAGGTCTGGTGGGTTTTTATTTGCTCCTTCATCTGCTGTGTGTTTCTCTGTCTTCTCATTTTGCTTAACTTACTGTGTTTAGGGTCTTCTTTTCGCAGGCTGCAGGTTCATACTTGCCGTTGTTTTTCATGTCTGCCCCCAGTGGCTAAGTTTGGTGCAGTGGGTTGTGTAGACTTCCTGGTGGAGGGGACTGGTGTCTGTGTTCTGGTAGATGAGACTGGATCTTGTCTTTCTGGTGAGCAGATCCACATCTGGTGGTGTGTTTTGGGGTGTCTGTGACATTATGATTTTAGGCAGCCCCTCTGCTAATGGGTGGGGTTGTATTCCTGTCTTGCTAGTTGTTTGACATAGGGTGTCCGGCACTGTAGCTTGCTGGTCCTTGAGTGGAGCTGGTGCTTGACGTTGAGATGGTGATCTCTGGGAGATTTTCGCTGTTTGATATTACTTGCAGCTGGGAGGTCTGTGGTGGACCAGTGTCCTGAACCTGGCTCTCCCACCTCAGAGGCATAGCCGTGATGCCTGGCTGGGGCACCCAGAGCCTGTCATTCACCTAGCTCAGAATAAAAGGGAGAAAAAAAGAAAGAAAATGATAAAAATAAAATAAAATAAAAAATTTATTAATATAAAAAATAATTAATAAAATTTTTTTAAAGTAATTATAAAGAAAGAAAGAAGAGAACAGCCAAACCAAAAATCAAATCCACCAATGATATCAAGCACTGAAAACTATGCTAAAAGAAAAAAAAAATGGCCAGACAGAACCCTAGGACAAATGGTAAATGCAAGCTATACAGACAAAATCACACACAGAAACATACACATACACACTCACAAAAAGAGAAAACGGGGAAAAAAATATATATATATCGTTGCTCCCAAAATCCACCTCCTCAATTTGGGATGATTCATTTTCTATTCAGGTATTCCACTGATGCAGGGTACATCAAGTTGACTATGGAGATTTAGTCCTCTGCTCCTGAGGCTGCTGGGAGAGATTTCCCTTTCTCTTCTTTGTTCACACAGCTCCTGGGGTTCAGCTTTGGATTTTGCCCTGCCTCTGCATATAGGCCTCCTGAGAGCGTCTCTTCTTTGCTCAGGCAGGACGGGGTTAAAGCAGCAACTGCTTCCGGGTCTCAGGCTCTCTCAGGCTTGGGCGATGGAGGGGTGCAGAGTTTGGATCAAGCTTGAAGCAGCAGCAGCCAACATGACGTTGAACCAGCCTGAGGCGCGCCATACATTCTCCTGGGGAAGTTGTCCCTGGATCATGGGACCTTGGCAGTGGCGGGCTGCACAGGCTCCTGTGAGGGGAGGTATGGATAGTGACCTGTGCTTGCACACAGGCTTCTTGGTGGCGGCAGCAGCAGCCTTAGTGTCTCCTACCCGTCTCTGGGGTCCGCGCTGATAGCCGCGGTTTGCGCCCCTCTGGAGCTCCTTTTAGCAGTGCTCTTAATCTCCTCTCCTCGCGCTCCAGGCAACAAAGAGGGAAGAAAAAGTCTCTTGCCTCTTCGGCAGTTCCAGACCTTTTCCCGGACTCCCTCCCCACTAGCCGTGGCGCACTAGCCCCTTTCAGGCTGTGTTCGACGCCAACCCCAGTCCTCTCCGTGCAATCTGAAGCCCGAGCCTCAGCTCCCAGCCCTGCCTGCCCCAGCAGGTGAGAAGAGAAGCCTTTTGGGCTGGTGAGTGCTGGTCAGCACCGATCCTCTGTGCGGTAATCTCTCCACTTTGCCCTCCGCACCCCTGTTGCTGTGCTCTCCTCCATGTCTCCGAAGCTTCCCCTCCACTACCAGCAGTCTCCCCTCCGCGAAGGGGCTTCCTAGTGTGTGGAGACCTTTCCTTCTTCACAGCTCCCTCCCACTGGTGCAGGTCCTGTCCCTATTCTTTTGTCTCTGTTTTTCCTTTTTTCTTTTGCCCTACCCAGGTACGTGGGGAGTTTCTTGCCTTTTTGGAGGTCTCAGGTCTTCTTCCAGCATTCAGTAGGTGTCCTGTAAGAGTTGTTCCACATGTAGATGTATTTCTGATGTATTTATGGGGAGGAAGGTGATCTCCACATCTTACTCTTCCGCCATCTTGAGTCTCCTCTCAGTTCTCAGTTTTTCTTTGTTTATTCCCTCTTAAGTAAAATAGAAAGACTATTGGGGACTAGAGTTGGGTATATTCCTCTATGAAGATGAGTTAGGCTTTGGTAAAATAGTTTCTCTCGAGGGCATATGTTTTTAAGAAGAACTGAATTCTCTGGGCATATTTTAAAATGGCTTCTTCTTCCCTACTTCCACTGGAAGCAGAGGAGGAGTTTTCTCAGCTTTCAATGTAATAACCTGGGAGAGTCCTGGTGGTAAAACTCATGAAGGTGTGGGGACTCACTTTTCTTCCCCACCCCCTGGTACTTTTACTCTCAAACTGTCCACACTGAACCTCCAGTAGTTTTTCAATTACAGTTTAATCATTCCTATCTCAGTACTAGTTTTCACGGAATTTTCTGTTCCAGGACTTCTGCTCAGGTAAGTTGTGTTTCTCTGTATTGTTCTGTCTGTCTCTTTAATTTTGAGGACAAGTGATTTGCCCTATGACCTCAGTTCTCTGATTGGCCTAGACAGAGTTGTTGATTTTCCATTTGTTCAGCATTTGTGTGTGTGTGTGTGTGTGTGTGTGTGTGTGTTTGGTTGGGAGGGGTGACTTCCTAGCTCCATACTTTCTAGGTCAGAAACCGAAAATCCCCACTGATCTTTTTAACATCTTTATATTTTGAACTTTTCCAGAATATCATATAATTGGAATCATGTAATACCTAGCTTGTTTAGAGTAGCTTCTTTCTCTTAGCAATGTGCATTAAAGATACATTAATTGGGGGGGGCATTGAGGAGGGTACTTTGTAGCTTATTTGTTTTAATCATTGAGCAATATTCCATTGTATGGATGTACCATTGTTTCTTTATCCATTCATCAGAGGACTTATTGGGGACTTCCAGTTTTTGTGGACTATGACTGTAGCTACTATATATATTTGCATTCATAATTTTCTGTGGACATAAGTTTTTAACTCATTGGGATAAATACCCAGAAACACAATTCCTGGATCACATGATAGTATTATGTTTAGCTTTGTAAGATACTACTAAACTGTATTCCAAAAGGGCTATTCCTCTTTACCTTCCTACCAGCAAGCAATAAGAGTTCTTTGTACTCCACATCCTTACTAGCAATAATTATAGCCAGTCTAAGAGGTATGTAGTAGTATCTTATCATTGTTCAATTTGCATTTCCTTAATGGTAAATTATGTTCAGCATCTTTTCATGTGCTTATCTTATTTGTTGAATTAAATACATAGATTTTTCCCTATTTTAAAAATTGGATTTTGTTTTTTTCTTATTAGTCAGCTTTTAATAGTTCTTTGTACACTGTGGACAAAAATCCTTCATCTGATGTTTGTTTTCCAAATATTTTCTCCCAGCCCAAGACTTGACATTCTTTTTCTAAGCATATCTTCAACAAATCAAATATTTAAAATTGTGTATTGAATTGTCTTTGCTCCTTTGTCAAAGATAAATTGATTGTATTTCTGTGGGTTTATTTATGGACTGTTTCTATTCCATTCACGTATATGTCTATTCTTTTGCTAATACCATATTGCCTTGATTATTGTAGTTTAAAGCAGTGAAACTAAGTAATGTGAATAACCCAGCTTTGTTCTTCATTTTTGTTTTTAGTATACTAAAAAATGACCATATAAACTTTAGAATCAGTTTCATGATAGGTACGAAAGTGCTTACTGGGACTTTAATTGAATCTATAGATCAATTTGAGAGAAATTGTCATATTAACAATACTGCATCTTTCAATCCATGAACCTGGAATATCTTTCCACTTATTTAGATATTCTTTGATTTCTTTCACAGTTATTTAGCTTTCCCCACATAGATTCTATACATATTTTATTAGATTTATATCTGTGCATTTCATTTTTTGGTGTTTTGTAAATAGCATTGTTTCTTTTGAAATTTCAACTGTTCATTACTAGTATAGGAAGGCAAGTAATAATTGTATATTAACCTTGAATCCCACAACATTGCTATATTTGCTTATTAATTTCAGGAGTTTTAAAAATCTATGATTTGGTTTTTTTTTTACATATGCAATTGTATAATCTGTGAATGACATTTTACACCTTCCTTTTCCATCTGAATACCTTCTATTTACTTTCTTATCTTATTGCACTAGCTCCAATATCAAAACACACTTTTTATTATCTCCTATATTTTTTCTAGGAAACTCTAACTTGGAAAACACTGTCCTGCTGAAGACAGGAGCTGGCAACTGCAGCACATTACAAAAATTCTGCTATGCAGGCAAAGAGTGAGAGTTGCTGCTTTCCTTTCCCTGAGGAGCAAAAGTCTATATTTCCCAAAATGCATCATATGATGAGTACAGAATATTCTCCAATAATTACACAAATGTACAAAGAAAAATATTTTTGAATGGACAAATATTTGCTAGAACCTGGAATGAGGCCACCAAACTCATTTTCACACATAAAAATAGCTGCCTTTTAACTCAAGTGTTACTTAATAAAAAGTTTGAAGGCCTGTTTTTGTCAAAAGTTTTCACCTTTACATGGCAAAACTTTACTATGAAAAAGCTGTGGAGCTTCTCAATTATTCTACACATTTTTAAATTGCTCATTTCAACATACAAACCAGCTTAATAACTGTCATCAGTTTGAGCAATGTTTCAGATTTTTATAGTCTGTATTTCATATGGATGAGTAGAGCCAATCATATTAGTAATAAGAAATATGTCTCTGAATGCATAATTTGACCTAATTTTTATTTTATTTTTTTGTTTCTTTTTTTTTTTTTTGCTTTGAATATAACCCAAGCCTAAAGATATATATCCCAAATGCTAAGACATTCAAATAAGACATTATTAGGTAGTCCCTAATATGCAGCTACAACTATGATTCTTGTTCTATTGTGTCATACGAAAATGGGGGAGGAAAATAAACTTGGATAATTGCATTTAAATATTTAATTTTATTTTTTGATGCATGAAATCTTGATGATACTCAATGACAGGAAATGAATATTTGGAATTCAGAGCATTTCCAAAGATCCCCGTTAGGACACTTACTGTTCTACAAGTTTTGGTACATATACACCAACATGCAAAATTATTATAGATAATTTTAAATTAAAAACATTGAATGGTAGTTATAGACTATAATTACACTAGAATGAATCAGGACAAGATTTTTCTCTGCACAGCAGAGAATATAATAGAATAAACATCAAGTTCATCATACAATATGAATGATCTTCTGTTAGTGGAACAATAGCATTCAACTTTCTAAATTTATTTATTTATTTTTAAACATCTTTATTGGGGTATAATTGCTTTACAGTAGTGTGTTAGTTTCTGCTTTATAACAAAGTGAATCAGTTATACATAAACATATGTTCCCATATCTCTTCCCTCTTATATCTCCCTCCCTCCCACCCTCCCTATCCCACCCCTCCAGGTGGTCACAAAGCACCAAGCCGATATCCCTGTGCCATGTGGCTGCTTCCCACTAGCTATCTACCTTACGTTTGTTAGTGTGTGTATGTCCATGACTCTCTCTCTCCCTGTCACAGCTCACCCTTCCCCCTCCCCATATCCTCAAGTCCGTTCTCCAGTAGGTCTGTATGTTTATTCCTGTCTTACCCCTAGGTTCTTCATGACATTTTTTTCCCTTCTTAAATTCCATATATATGTGTTAGCATATGGTATTTGTCTTTTTCTTTCTGACTTACTTCACTCTGTATGACAGACTCTAGATCTATCCACCTTATTACAAATAGCTCAATTTCCTTTCATTTTATGGCTAATATTCCATTGTATATATGTGCCATATCTTCTTTATCCATTCATCCAATGATGGGCACTTAGGTTGTTTCAATCTCTGGGCTATTGTAAATAGAGCTGCAATGAACATTTTGGTACATGACTCTTTTTGAATTTTGGTTTTCTCAGGGTATATGCCCAGTAGTGGGATTGCTGGGTCATATGGTAGTTCTATTTGTAGTTTTTTAAGGAACCTCCATACTGTTCTCCATAGTGGCTGAACCAATTCACATTCCCACCAGCAGTGCAAGAGTGTTCCCTTTTCTCCACACCCTCTCCAGCATTTATTATTTCTAGATTTTTTGATGATGGCCATTCTGACTGGTGTGAGATGATATCTCATTGTAGTTTTGATTTGCATTTCTCTAATGATGTTGAGCATTCTTTCATGTGTTTGTTGGCAGTCTGTATATCTTCTTTGGAGAAACGTCTATTTAGGTCTTCTGCCCATTTTTGGATTGGGTTGTTTGTTTTCTTGTTATTGAGCTGCATGAGCTGCTTGTAAATTTTGGAGATTAATCCTTTGTCAGTTGCTTCATTTGCAAATATTTTCTCCCATTCTGAGGGTTGTCTTTTGGTCTTGTTTAGGGTTTCCTTTGCTGTGCAAAAGCTTTGAAGTTTCATTAGGTCCCATTTGTTTATTTTTGTTTTTATTTCCATTACTCTAGGAGGTGGATCAGAAAGGATCTTGCTGTGATTTATATCATAGAGTGTCCTGCCTATGTTTTCCTCTAAGAGTTTGATAGTTTCTGGCCTTACATTTAGGTCTTTAATCCATTTTGAGCTTATTTTTGTTTATGGTGTTAGGGAGTGATCTAATCTCGTACTTTTACGTGTATCTGTCCAGTTTTCCCAGCACCACTTATTGAAGAGGCTGTCCTTTCTCCACTGTACATTCCTGCCACCTTTATCAAAGATAAGGTGTCCATATGTGCATGGGTTTATCTCTGGGCTTTCTATCCTGTTCCATTGATCTATCTTTCTGTTTTTGTGGCAGTACCATACTGTGTTGATTCCTGTAGCTTTGTAGTATAGTCTGAAGTCAGGGAGCCTGATTCCTCCAGCTCCTTTTTTCATTCTCAAGATTGCTTTGGCTATTCAGGGTCTTTTGTGTTTCCATACAAATTGTGAAACTTTTTGTTCTAGTTCTGTGAAAAATGCCAGTGGTAGTTTGATAGGGATTGCATTGAATCTATAGATTGCTTTGGGTAGTAGAGTCATTTTCATAATTCAACTTTCTAAATTTAAATTGAGAATATAACTCAACACTTGCAAATATTCTCAGTACCCACGAGACACTATGATTGTGGGGATACAAATTTTAACACATTTTTCATATTAGTTTTTATCCCATAGCACTTCTTAACACACCTGTTATCTGAAAAACACACACTTCCCTTTAAAAGATTAATAAATGAGAGTTTGTTAGTGTGAAGAGGTAGTAACATAAATATACATAGAAAGTAGACTTCCAGGTGCCGAAGAGAAGGATATCCATTAAAGCCATAAAGAACAGCAAGAAGTTCGGGCTTCCCTGGTGGCTCAGTGGTTGAGAGTCTGCCTGCTGATGCAGGGGACACGGGTTCATGCCCCGGTCCGGGAGGATCCCACATGCCACGGAGCAGCTGGGCCTGTGAGCCATGGCCACTGAACCTGCACGTCCGGAGCCTGTGCTCTGCAATGGGAGAGGCCACAACAGTGGGAGGCCCGCGTACCGCAAAAAAAAGAAAAAAATAAAAAAAAAAACAGCAAGAAGAGTAAAATAAAAATAAATCAACACAAAGTTTATACACTCATTATAACTTGAAGACAGAGAAACACACTCTAATTCTAAAAATTAAAACACACACACACTCACACACACACACAGAGTTATCTCTAAAGAGAGAGCACAAACTACAGTGAAAAAAAATACATGTGCTTACAGTTTCCACCTGAGAATGTGGCTGGCAAAACCACTGCTTCCAACATTACAATGAAAAAAAGAAAAAAAAAAAGAAAAAAAAGAAAAGAAATCAGAACAATTCAGCTGTGATGACCATAACATTCTTACTAAAAATAACTCAGACTACTCATTGAAAAAATCTGGACACACCCAATATAAAAGGGCATTCTACAAAATAGCACATCAATGCTCTTCAAGAGTTATAAAAGGCAAAGAAAGACCAAGGGACTGATCTAGATTGGAGGAGACTAAATAGATATAAGTACTAAATAGATATGAACTGTGGGATCCTGGGTTGGATCCTGGACCAGATAAAGGGTATTAGGGAGAAAACTGGTAAAATAAATTCTGTAGATTATTTAACAGTATTGTACTAAATTTAATTTCCTGGGTTTAATAAGTATCCATGAAAAATTAATCAGTCAATCTAAGAAAGAAATGGAATTTTTTATTTGAGTCAAATTGAAGATTATAATCTGGGATCTGCATCTCAGAAAGCTCCAAGAACTGTTTTTCCTGTTAGAAGTCAAAACATAGTAATATAAGTTTTTTGAGACAGATTGCTCTATATTAAATAATGTATCTAAGCATCATCATGACCCCTTACAAAATCAAGAAGGAATGTTATCTTTAAGGAGTTGTCTTATTGGTGCTAAGAGAATGTTGCTCTTTATAGTTGAATAGGTATTTCTGCCGATGGGGAGGTTTGGTCAGTGAATAATGCAGATACACAATGCACAGTAGAGGGGAGAGAGGGGACCAAAGGGCAGAGAAAAAATTTTATGTTTACATTTTTCTTATCTTGCCGTAAAATATGAATTTTATTTCACATAAGTATACTATGGTTATGTAAGATATATTAACATTAGTGGAAACTAAGTAAGGGGATAAGGAAACCTCTGTGATATTTTTACAAGTTTCTTAAGTCTAGAATTGTTTCCATATAGTAATATGAAATATCTGAATAAAGATATTTAACTTATTTTATATATATACATATTTTTTTAAATGAGAAATATCTCAATTATTTCAAAAAGTTCATTTTCAGAATTGGAAAGTAAATCAAATTAACTTTATAGTAATAAGCACTTCCTACTTACTATTGCATATTTCTTAAATTCCTCAAAGGACATTCTAATAAATTATCTCACTTGCCACTTACATCAATCCGGTAAAGAAAACATCAGATCCATGTTACAAATTAGGAACAAATATTCATTGAGGTGATAGAATGTCTTGTCCAAGAGCATACAACAATTTGTAACAGAGCTGTGTCTTAGTTCACTGCCCTTTACCATGATATCCTGCTGCTTCCAAATGCCTACTATGTGCAAGATACCCTGCTAGATTATCTGGCATGGCATTTGATACATTGTTAAAATAAAACCGCACAGAAATTTTAAAAAGCATATTCTAAAACTGAAAGGCTTTGTTGTAGCTTATTGAGAGCATTAGACGTGGATCAAAGATGTGATATCAGGTGATGATAAAGAAGTAGTCAACTGAGCAGGCACCTTTGATCAGGAACAGAAGAGTGTAATCTCTCTTTTATTATGTTATAGCCTCAAGCTCCTCAGATTTTAGACAAACTGTATTTGATTGCCAGAAACAAACATTCTCTGATACTTTTCTGAGCAACCATGTTGCTTTTTTTTTTTTTTTTTTTAGATAATACAGCATCGATGATGGAGAGAAAACCAATTAGTTCTGTCAAAATTCACTTATTGTGCACTGTGGGTGTTTCTCCATTTGGCAGATTTATGCTTTATATTAAAACTAAAAGCAATACAATTGCCAATTGACATACTTATCTTTGACATTTACTGTCACACTTCTCACTGCTCAAAGGACAACAACAGCTTAATATTTCTATTTTGTTGATGTTAAATTACTAACCCACTACCAAATCTTGCTCCCTCAAGATATTGAGCATCACGATGAAAATCATCAGTGGCAGAAGCAGACATAGGGCTAGTAATGCTATCTTTCATAAAACATATAATCCTTAGTTGGAATGGATGAAAGAAGAAGGGTGATTATGTTTGAGAATGTTTTTAGTAAAGCTATCACTATAGAAGGTGGCTAGTTTGACAGTGCAGGCAAAGCCACCTTTTAATCACTCCAGATTTACAACCTTGAAAGTGTCAGAGAAAAATGCTCCACATTGTGTTTTCTAATTGTTAAAAGTCACTCTTGAAAATGTTTCATTTTTGACCACAGGAACTTGGTTCCTTTAACTGTTAGGACCAAGTAAAGTCAGTGAGTCATCCTAGCTTTGATTTTAGGGATGCAAATCTACTAGGAACTGTACTGAAAAACTCAATTTACATTAAGAATTCTTAAAAGAGCTTCACAAGTTTTGGTGATAAAGAGTAGGTTAAGACCATTTCCTCTAGCGCCTTCATTCACTCAACATCATTCTTTCAATGATTATTTATTGACTGTCTTTCATATGCTATGCACTTTTCTAGATGCTAGAGAAAAGGCAGTGAATCAAATATTCAAAATCTCTGCTTTCAGAAGCTCACACACTTCTGGGAAAATAATAACTAATGTCAACATAAAAATTAATCATTTGATCCAAGAAAGAAATGGAAATTTTTATTCAAGCCAAATTGAGATTACAACCTGGGAACAGCATCTCAGAAAGCTCCAGAAAACTGTTCCACTCATTAGTAGTCAAAGCACAGCTATACAAGTTTCTTTGAGTCAGAGAGATGTACATTAAATGAGGTATTATTGACAGTTTATACAATTCAGATCTGCAAGTACAAAGTGGTAGGTCATCATAATCCTTTACAAGATCAAGAAGGAATGTTATCCCAAATTAAGAGTTTGAGATTAAAATATACATGCTATTACTATATATAAAATAGATAACCAACAAGGACCTACTGTAGAGCACAGGGAACTATACTCAATATCTTGCAGTAACCTACAATGGAAAAGAATTCTAAAAAAGAATCTATATACATATGTATAACTGGATCACTTTGCTGTATGCCTGAAACTAACACAACATTGTAAATCAACTATATTTCAATAAAATTTTCAAAAAAGAAAAGGAATGTTATCTTTTAAGGAGTTGTCTTGGTGCTAGGACAATGTTCCTATTTATGGTTGAGCAGGTATTTCTGCCAATGCAGGAGGTTTGATCGATGCATAATGCAGATACACAATGCATAGTAGAGGGGAGAGAGGAGGCCAAAAGGCAGAGAAAAATTTTATGTCTAAATTTTTCTTATCTTGCCATAAAATATGAATTTTATTTCACACTAATATTTGTTAAGGTAGTGTCCTACTTCTGGTCATTTAATTATCACAGCAACCCTATTTTATATATATATATATATATATATATATATATATATATATATATATATTTAAAGAACCACCTTAACAACTAATGCTTCCATAAAATACACAATTGGAGAGATTTTTTATAGTATTATTGCAAGAAATTTGTTAATTTTTATAACATTTAGGTTGATTTTTAAGATGCTGACTAACCCAAATTTTTAAAATTATTTTGCCAACTAGATTTTTTTACCTAAGAATTATATTACCCTTATATGAGATTTTTCATATCATAGTTCACACATATAAATATATTTAACATAATGATTTTATATCAAAACTTATTGTGGTTAGTTTGGTTTATTTATGGTTCTACGTACTATTTTTACCCTTCTCTCCATACTGAAAATGAAATAATTACAATACAAACATTATTGAGATATTATTAAAAAATCAAAGCCCATTAAAAGTATCTCACTATGAAATTTATCCCTTGCCTTGTAAAATTAATAAGTATGATGATGCTGACCCTATATCAGATGCTGACTGCAGAAATGGAGAGGTGTTACAGGTATACACATACACATGAAAAAATTAATTTAACTTGATATAGATAAATTTCACTTTGAAAAAAAAGTAATTTATCACATGTGTGACAGTTTAGATATGATAAAGGAAAAGTATTCCAGAAAAAAAATTAAAGAAATTTTTCAATGAAGTAATCTCTGAATTTTCCACTATCTTAATTTTTAATTGAGATATAATACATACCACAAAATTCACCTTTTAAAGTGTAAAATTCAGTGGATTTTATATGGTCACTAGATTGTTAACTATCACCACTTTCTAATTTCAGAACATTTTCTTCACCCTGGGGGGAAAAAACATACCCATGGCCGTCAATCCTCATTTGTCCCATTCCCTAACTCCTAGCAATCACTAATATAATTTCTATCTCTATAGATTTGCATATCCTGGAGGTTTCATATAAATATAATACATTATGTGGTATTTTATGTCTGAATTATTTCACTTATCATAATGTTATGTTTCATTCATGTTGCAGCATGGTATCAGGACTTCATTTTTATGGCTGAAAATATTCTATTTGTGCCTCTTCATCTATCAATTGGTGGATATTTAGGTTATTTTAACAGTTTGATTATCATGAATAATGATGCTATGAATACTCGTACAAATTACTGTGGAGATGCATGTTTTCAACTTTGTTGGTATATATCGAGAAGCAGAATTGCTGAATGATATGATAACTCTATGTTTAACTTTTTTTTAACATCTTTATTGGAGTATAATTGCTTTACAATGTTGTGTTAGTTTCTGCTGTATAACAAAGTGAATCAGCTATATGTATACATATATCCCCATACCCCCTGCCTCTTGCATCTCCCTCCCACCCTCTCTATCCCACCCCTCTAGGTGGTCACAAGGCACCGAGCTGATCTCCACGTGCTATGCAATTGCTTCCCACTAGCTATTTTACATTTGGTAGTGTATATATGTCAACGCTTATGTTTAACTTTTTGAGGAACTGCCAGACTGTTTTCTAAAAGGATTCATTGAATTATTTTACATTCCCAACAAAAATAAATAAGGATTCCAATTTCTCCACATCCTTGCTAAATTTATTATTGTTTGATTTCTTATAATTAGCCATAAGAGTAGATAAAAAAGTGGTATCCCATTGTGGTTTTGATTTACATTTCCCTAGTGAGTGATGATTTTGAGCATCTTTCCATGTGCCTATTTGCCAATTGTATATATTATTTGGAGATTACCTATTCAAATCTTTTGTCCTTTTAAATTGTGCTATTTGTCTTTTAATTATTGAATTACAAGTGTTTTTGTTTTTACGTTTCCTTGGGTAAAGGTATTCCTAAGCATTGTAGTCTTTTGGTGTTGTAAAAGGTATTTTCTTAATTTCATTTTCTGATATTTTATTGATTCTATGTATTATTGTTATATTACCGAGAGCAATCAAGAAATACCAAAACAACTGAGAAATCTCATATATCCAATGATGTAGCTAAAATAAAATCATAAAATTCTTATTTAATCAAAAAGCAAGGGAAATATAATAATAAAAGAAAAGATGGAAAAATAGTAAACACCAAGCATGATACTTAACTAGGACTGATAATATCAATTATTGCAACAAATGTAAATGGACAACCCCCCACCACCACCAAGAAAGAAAAGACTGTCATTTTGGATACAAAAGCCATACAACAACAACAAAACAGTGTCTACAAGAAACAAACAAACAAAAAAATCCCACACCATGTATATAGAAACACGTCAGAAGAAAATATTGGATAATATACATCATTCAGACACAAATGTAAAGAAAACTAGAGTGGGTATATTAATATCAGGCAACATAGATTCTAAAGCAAAAAGGAAAAATCCATAGCTATTAATATCTCAATTCATCAAGAGGAAATTTTAAAAACCTAAATGAGCATTCACCTAATGAAAAATCTTAAAAATACATCCAGCAAAACTAATAGAACTGAATAGACAAACAGACAAATCAAAAATCGTAACTGGGTAAATATAAATGATGTAAAAATTTATTTTTTTAAAAAGGTCAATGAAATTAATTATCCTCTAGCCAGAATGATCAGGAGAAAAGAAGATATACGTTAACAAAATCATGTAAAAAGAGATTTTACGGGCTTCCCTGGTGGCGTAGTGGTTGAGAGTCCGCCTGCCGATGCAGGGCACACGGGTTCATGTCCCGGTCCGGGAAGATCCCACATGCAGCAGAGCGGCTGGGCCTGTGAGCCATGGCCGCTTAGCCTGCGCGTCCGGAGCCTGTGCTCCGCAATGGGAGAGGCCACAACATTGAGAGGCCCGCGTACCACAAAAAAAGAAAAAAAAAAAAGAAAAAAAATCAATTCTATACAAAATTTCCCAGAAATTAAAAGAAAAATACATTCTCACTCATTCTATGAGTCCATTATTATCATGGTAATAAAAACTAAAAGAACTTACCACAAAGAAAAAACTGCTATGTATAAAATAAATAAGTTACAAAAATATATTGCACAGCACAGGGAATATAAACAATATTGTAAAATAACTTTAAATGGAGCATAATATATACAAAATTTGAATCACTATGTTGTATACATAAAATTAATATATTATAAATCAGCTCTACCTCAATAAAAATATATTTAACCTCTTTTCTCCAGAAATGTTGATGTCAAAAGAGACAAAAAAGGCCAAGAAACTTTTTCAGAGTAAAGAAAACTGAAGGAGCACCATAACTCAAAGAAATATATGAGTTCAGATTAAGTAGGACCAGAACAAAATAACAATAAAGGTCTCTTAATTGTATAGTAGTATTATAATATACAGTGTTAAAATTTTCTGATTTTTATAATTTCACTATGGTTATAAAGGGAATGTTCTTATTGTTAAGAAATAAATACTAAAGTATTTAGGGGTAAAGAGGCATGATGTTGCCAACTTACTGTCAAATGAATATATCTATCTATCTATCCATCTATATCTATATCTATTTCTATCTATCTATCTATCTATCTATCTATATATATATATATATATATATATATATAAAGGGAGTGGAAAGGAAAGAGGGAGAGAGAGAGAGAGGGAGAGAGAAAGAAGGGCAAAAGAATGGAGGCAAATCTTATTTGCAGGTGTTAAAATTCTGTACATAGAAATTCCAGGAATATCTGCATTTGAATGTAACACCCAGGAGTATCTATATTGAAATTATTTGAATGAATTAAAAATTCAGTAAATTTTCTGGATGTTGTGTCAATAAACAAAATCATTCAGAAGTTAGTAAGGCATCATTCAACACTCAAGTCAGGTGCTTGAATGCTTAAGCATGAAACATGAAGGTTGTAAATGGATGTAACCAAATTAGACATGATAGAAATTCTGGTCAAACTCATTCATTTTGTCTGGAAACATTATGAAGATAAATTAATTTAAAAATTTGTGTATAGTCACCTCTTTCCTCTCCTTGTAAGGAGGAATGGGAAGACCAGCCAGAGCACTGACTATGGTCTAGGGCCAGTATTGGTTTATGAGGAACTGGCTAGAGAAGGTAAATTGCCCAAGATAGCTTATGCCAGATAAAACTAGTGAAGTAAATGAAAATGAATTATTGTAAAGGAACAAGATTTAGATACCAAAATTATCAGTTTAAAACCAAACCAAAACAAAACAAACAAAATATCCAAAGAAGTATGAATATGACTGAAACCAGGAGGTGGAGGCAGGAAGCTAGTTAATTCCAGTGAAGGAAGCAGGAGAGGAGCAAGTGAGGAAGATTCTGGGTAATTTATTATTTTAAACACCATGTTTAGTACTTAAAATATAGGTCAATGAATGTAGTATGGATAGACATGTATGGTTGGCTAATTGATTTTGATTGAAGTGAAAAAAACATGCATCTATTTAATCATATAGCAGTCTTTATGAACTGCACAGGTCATATTTATTTACTCTTGATCACATCCAATTTTTATCATGGCCATTCAGATCTAACCCCTGCCTGGGGAAGTGCATACCATGGTGAAATAGAAGGGTCTACTGGACACTTGGTATCACTAAGAAAAATTTCCAGCACCTCTAATACTTTGAGAGCTATATTCTAGAATCTGACCAAATACCAAACAAACCAAAAAGAAAAACAAAAAACAATCAAACCCCCCAAAATAAAGGAAACAAAAAAATATGTGTGATACATAATTATCAACATATAATTCAGCATTGTGGAAAATTGCAAACATAAAAATTATTTCAAAAGTACTAAAATGGAGACAATCATCAAACAGAAGACCACTGTTATCACCTTGAATTAAGAAACAAAAAATGAGCTGTCAGGTCAAAAAAGTTGAAAATATATTTTCTAATTAGGAATCTCGAGGCACTTAATTTATATCCAGAACCATTTTATGATAAACTGTGAGTTCCAAGGACATGAGCTTTGAAGACCTCAATATTTTTAGGGTAACATTTTATGTAAGGTGCTTTATATAGAGTCCAATGTTAAATGTCTGAGGTTACTCACACACATACACATACAGAATTACAAATAGAACTAATTTAAAATGAATCAAATGATTGTTTTAAAAAAAGCTGTAGTCTCATAAATAAAAACTTACAAAATAAAGAATCCTTTTGACTTCAAGGACTCTTATCAACTAATTGGATTAAGTCCATGAGAAAACCCATTTTTATTTTAATGAATAACCTATGCACAAGAATCACTAAAGCAATATAGCACCACACGAGATCAATTACTTTCTTTAGTCCCCAGAATATATAGCCATCGATTTATTTGTCAAAGATCCCCAGGTTTAGATTTGGCCAGTCTTCGGGTAATGCTTCCAATAGTGAGTCTGTAATTTATATAGAGCTATCAAGCTATCAGCCTATTAAATAACTCTAAGAAATTAAATATTCATATCAATATTTTAAAGTATTTACTATTGTTCTAAAATAATTTTAGGTTACTTTAAGGGTATTTTTTGGTTAAGAGTAATTTTAGTTAGCAAAAAAGTCCTAGCCGAGATTATTATTATTATTATTATTATTATTATTATTTGGTCCTGTGACTTGCAGGATCTTAGTTCTCTGACCAGGGATCAAACCCAGGCCCCCGCAGTGGAAGCACAGAGTGCTAATAACTGGACTGCCAGGGAATTCCCTGAGATTATTATTAAATTTGTAGATATGGCTTTGTGATATTACGAACTGTATTTTTCTCATTCACTAATATATCTCCTGCTCTAGCACACATAGTCAACATTTGTTAAATATTAATTAAATACCCATATGAATTAGTGAATGAATGATATAGTCTTTAATTCACAGATATTCTCTACCCAGAGAAGAAAAGTTTAAGTAAGTTAATAGTAAGTATTGTACAAACCAGTAGTTAGTTACCAGGTTAAAAGAAAAATTACCTTCCTTAGGGAATACATAAAATTTAATTATGAAACAGATGCAGATCATATCTACTGTTAAATTGTCCATTTCTTCAGGTTAATATTAAAGATCAATTGTGGAGAGATGTTTGTCCTACAGCTATGATAAGAAAAGCACAGATGGGTAAAGATGGCTTAAGTATACCACATGGGAAAAATAAAGACAGTAAAAACTTAGCTTGTTAGCTTCATAACTAATTTAAGAAAGAGAAAGAGAGTGATAGAGAGATGGGTTCCCACACATCAGGAATGAGTAAACCAAAACATTAAAAATGTATCCTGTTACAAGCAGGTAATTTATATCAAAACATTAAAAAGGTGTCTAGAAATTCTATATCTTGGAAATAATCATAAAGGAATAAGAATGTGCATAAAGATACTCATTGCAAAGGTGATATATTACTGTTAAATTTGTGATTATATTTTATATTATTTACATATAAATACTAGGTGTGTTCTGCAATACAGGTTCATGAAAAGATTTGAAACTAATTCTTGGACAGAAACACATTTTCCCTACTCCTGATGCTTTCTTCCATATAGAATGAAACACATATGTCATCTCTGGCCTAATTTTACCCCTCATTCATCCTCTAAAAAGATAAAGGGACTTAACTGATTAGTGAGTTTGTAAGGAAAAACACAGCCTGCATAGCCTGGCCACTTCCTCTTCTCTTACTATTGGAGGAGATTTATCTTCAGAGTATATTTCTCCTCTACCCCTCCATTTGGTAAGTCTTATGGGGGCATATTGCCCATATAGGGAAGCCTATAGGAGCTGAGCATTGTCTGGGAAATGGTAGCAAAGTCTATGTGATATTGAGGTTCAAAATTAGAAAGTATCCAATAAAGGTGGATTTTGACCACTGTATATCTTATTCCTTTGTTATATTTCTTAACTCTCAGGCTGGGAGAAGGTTGTTATTTATTGCACCTCCCTCAACTTGTTCTGAATTATATGTAGTCTGACTCCCCAGATGAAAGCCTCACAAATCAGAAAGAGTAGAACCAAAGAAGTTTCCACTGAAGCTATTGTTTCTCATTATGAGAACACAGCCTCAACTAAACTTCAGCAGAATAAAAAATCAGATAACTACTAAATCTACAGCACTTGATAATTTTCAGCATGCTAATTTTGCATCCCCAAGTAATACAGATTGTCAACTATTTGAAGATAAGAACATATCTTTGTATACCTTGGCATCTCAATAACACTAGCAACAATATCACCAATATCAATAACAACAGCATCAGAAAAAAACATTAATAAATAACATCATTTATTGAATACTTACCATGTACTAAGTTCTTAACTTCTATTATTTAATCTTTATAACAAATCATTCAGGTAAGTAATTTTATCCCACTTTAGAGATAAGAGAAATGAAGATGTGAAAGACTAAATACCTTGCTAAGGTTCACATAACTCTTAAGTAGCAGAACCATGGCTTGAATTCACTTCTCTCTGCTTCCAAACCTTGTGCACTAAAGCACTGTGCTTAGTAAAACCATAAATATCTGTTTGCCAGGGATTAAACAGATCCTAGTTAGAGCCTTTTGCTCCAGCATCTCAACCAGTTAGTATCCTTGTTGACACTCAAGAGTATCGCAGTTGGGTGATAAATAAAATGGTCACCCTAAATATGTTATACAGCCTTCCCTGCTGTATTCAGCTATCCTTGGGCAGTATGCCAACATTTTATATATCTCTTTCCTCCTATTAAACTTTGACCAATCTTATGTCCAATGTCTAAATATATCTTCCATATGAGAACTTGCTTGTTAGAAAACTAAGTCATACACTTCCAGTTGACATCTACACTTTTTCAGAGATTTCTGGAGATACTGAAATGAACCAAATGACTCTAACAGTAGGATGTTCAGAGTCTGGGACAGAATACTATATTTTAGGCAGTCTATACCTTGGGCAGTCCTAAATTGTGCCATCTACTCCTGCTGCATAAACAGATCCTCACTACAAAAATGTCATACTTAAATTTTACATTGACTTGAATCAATTTATTACTTTAACCATTAGAGAATATAATATTATAGTATTCGATTGTATATTGGTATCTGCATACTTTGAAATTATTCACCCTTGGAAATAAGATATTTCACTACAAAGTAATAGTAAGTTAGGTAAAAATAGACTAGCTTATAATCGTGGTTGTTAAATTCACATTTATAAAGTGGGTGCCAAAGGTGAGCTGAGGTTCAATGAAAGACCAGAAGAGAAATTGAGTTAGATAAATTTATTACTTACAGGTCCTGGAATAAGTACATGGCATGCCTCAAGGAGCCACATGGGGACATCAAGGCAGAGTGCAGAGAGAGAGAGAGAGAGGCAGGACCTGGGGCATATGCCTTTATTAGGGTCCATGGGTGGAGTGCTTTGGTAATCCTGGGTTAGGGCTGGTTTGGTCAATTCAAATCAAAAGAGCGGGATGTTGGTGATCCCCATGGGATTCATATCTAAGGGGCATATAAGGCACACTAAGAATTTTTATTTGCCTGTGACTCTGCAGGCTGCTATCTAGGGTGTGTGCTTGCATGAGGGGGCTGGTGTCAGTGTAAGGTCCCTGAAAACTACTTGGCCAAATAAATTGGATGCCAAAGCAGCGATACCATGGAGTAGCTCAGCTAAACTCTGGATATATGCTTTTAAGATAAGATATAAAATATTTTCTTTGGGACAATAAACTGTAAGAGCTCACCTCATGGGCAGGTTCTATTTTTCCCTGTATATTTTTTTCCTGTGGTGGTTTTGAAACATGGCTATAAAATTATTTGAAACTCTGCCAAAGAAGGGAGTGTCTATGTCTGCTCTCCTTGGATTTGAATTCTGTGGTTGCTTGATCAGCAGGATACAGCTGTAGTGATACTTTGTCATTTTGTGGGCTGAAGCCTTAAGAAATCTACAGTTTCCACTTGTTGTGTCTTGAGATGCTTTTTCTTGGAATCTAGAGACTACAGTGTGAAGAAGCCAAAGCTCCTCTGCTGAGAGAGCTACACAGAATGGAACTGACAGCCACCATCAACTTGCTAGCATATTTGTGATCCAACTTGGAAAAGGATTCTCCAGTTCCTGTGGAGATGCCCTAGCTAATGCCACATAGAATAGAAATGAGTTGTCCCCACAAAGCCCTGACCAAATTGTGTATTCATAAGAAAAAAAATAAATGATTATGTTGTTTTAAGTCAGTGAGTTTTGGGGTATTTTTTTATGCAACAATGATAATTATAACAAAGACATTTAAAATAATAACTTACTTCAAGAATTTGATACTGTTAAATTTGTAATGCAAACATTTATCAATAAACAGAAACAAAAAGAATAAAATAAAATATAGTCTCCTTATAGACACAGACTATGTAACTGAAATGTCTTCCCTGCCTGACATGTACTTTTTTTCTGTTATGTTTTAGTTTTTAAAGTGGAATTGGAGGTAGTTTTCTCTTCATTTTGAGAAACAAGTGTAAAAGTAAATTCTCTTATGAAGTAAATTACTTTCATCACTCATCCTTCTAATAGTCTCTTCAACTGTCTCTCATTGAACTTTTAATATTTGAGAAATAAAGTCATTTTATTTTAGTCAGTAGCAAGTTTTATTATAGGGTAAGTTTCATTTAAAATGTATTGTCATAAGAAATTTAATCTCCATGGTCTTCCAAGTACAAAAAAGTAGTATATTGCTGATATAAAACCCTCAGTATTGTTCACCTAGGAATTCATCTATAATTTCTTTTAGCAGATGAGGTAAGTATCATTCTTTGTGGCTAAATATTAAGATGAAGAAAGTCATTAAATAGCCAGTTAAGGATTTCGAAGATTTTTATACAAACTAAACTATGGAATACTTGTGATAAAGCCAAAGACCTTTCAAAGGAAATGAATGCCAACTTTTCACACTGTAGTCTGTTACTCTGTTAAGAAAAAAATGAAAAATGTTGAAGGACGTCTAACTGAATAAGATATGTTTATGGTATTCAAAAGAATACTAACTTTTCCTGTATCTAAGTTCTTTTTCCCTAAGAGTCGAGCTAAGAAATACCAAGTAAAAATGAACTGATATTTCTATACCAGGGTTTATAACAGGCCATGTATTAGGTGTAAAGAATCATATTCTTTAGATATAAACAGATTGCCATACATATCTTCCTAAAAGCAAGGTAGTGAAACAATGATTTTTTTCAATTCTTAATTCTGGTTACTATGGTTGAAACTACAAGTGAAGAACTCACCACTTCAAGTTCTACTTGCTTCAGCTCCACAACCAAAACTTTCAACCTGTATTATTTCTTCTGACTCATTCTTTATGTTTACTCTTCCTCTCCTTTACCACCAAATCCAAACCCACATAGACATACAGTCTCTTACAAAAACTTCCAGTACCTTATGCCTAGAATATTCTATCCCATCTTAGTTTCATGAGTCTTGTTTTCCCACCACATTCCTAAACTTCCTTATACAATCCAAATAATTTCCTTTTGCAAAGGTCATTTCAACAACAACAAAGTGCTTGCTTAATGTTTTTTTTTAAGTTTCAAGTTAAAATTCTTATTTTAACATTGACTTTTTCTGCTATTTTTGTTCCTCACAAGCACACTTGGTAAAAAAAAATCTTTAATGAATAAATATTTTAGATAATATAAAGACTAATAACAACTAGTTACTGAACACTTACTATGCATCATTTTTAGATGCATAGTATGTAAATATAGTTCCTATATAACATTAGTTTTCATTAATAATTAGAACAAAGCACAACACTTCAGTTTTTAAAGAGAGGTTAGATTACCTCCTTTAAGTAACCTCTTGACTATGTATCTTACTAGTTAACAATCAAAAACCATTATTAATACAGGCATTCCTTACTTCCCACAGTTGTTATATGCACAAATTTCTGTTAGGCAGTGTGTGTAAGTGTAGCTTTATTGAGATATAACTCACATACCATAAAATTTATTGATTTAAAGTGTATGATTAGTTTTTAGTATGTTCATAGAGCTGTACAGTCCTCACCACAATCTAGTTTTAGAATAATTTCATCACGCCAAAAAGAAACTCTCTATCCGTTAGCAGTCACTCCTTATTTCCTCCAAACTTCCCAAACATAGGTAATTACTAATCTATTTTCTATCTCTAAATATTTGCTTTCTGTGGACATTTCATATAAATAGAATCACATATTTCCCTTTGTGACTGGCTCAATTCCCTTAACATGTTTTCCAGTATTCATCCATGTAACATCATGTGTCAGAGTACATTACTTTTATTGCCAAATAATGTTACGTTGTGTAAAGATACCTTATTTTGTCTATCCATTCATCAGCTGATGGACATTCTGGTTGTTTCCACTTTTGTTTATTATGAATAATACTGCTATGAAAATTATTGTTCAAGTTTTTGTGTTTTACCATGGTACATTAACTGTGAGTAATTGCATAAAAGTACAAGCTTTACAACTAGCTTTTCAGTCCACAAATCACTACATAAATAACAGTCACATCATAATCAGTGACCAATCATATCACTTCTTTCAAAGCCTGTTGGTGATTGGCTCGCTGTTCATGTTTTTAGTTGACACATAGCAGCAAAGCATGTAGTTGTGTTGGCTTCTGTCTCCCAATGATAAACCCTTGAGACAGTCTACAAAAATAGACAATCAAAAGAGGAAATTGGCCAATATAAAATAAAAATTAAAAAAAAAATAAAATTCATCTTTATCTTTGGCTATTTGAGAACAAAAGAGGAAACTGGTCAATGAAGATGCAAGTGCAGCAAAGAAACAAGAAGTAATAACACTGAAGTGAAGTTAGAATCAAACATAAATGCAATTATAGAAGAAATAGCTGCCCAAGAAACTCCATATATGCAGCTGGAAGAACTTGGTGAAGGAGAACTTATTGATATAAATGAGGAAACCAAAAGGATAAAAATGACCCAGAGGAATTATACCAGCCAAAACTTCACATTAAAGGAACTCTCAGAGATATTTCAAACATTGAAAGCACAAGGATAAAATGTTGGAAGCTGATCCAAACTTACAAAACAGTAGACAATTCACCAAAGCATAGAAAAGATGCTCTCTTGTTGAAACCACTCTTGATAAGTTTTCTTACAAAATTTTAAAACACCTCGATTTCCAATGTTTCTAATGTTTTAAATGACAGTGAAATAAATATTAGGTTTACTATTTCTATTTTCCTATACATTTATAATTGATAGAGAGGTTTTTGTTTGTTTGTTTGTTTTGACAAAACATGGGAGAGGTCACAGAACAATTGTGAATTTTCTGATTAATTATTAAAGTTGCTTTTCGTGGCTTCAGCTTGTCCAGTCATTTTTAGATTTCCACACTACCATATAAACTAAGGACTGCCTGGATATTAAAACACCTATTATTTACTACCTTATATGTCTCCAGTGACCATTTATAAACTTTTGAAGGCAAGCTTATTTTTTTTAATGTTTTAACAAATTTAGATATACAGAAAGGATGCAAAGATAGAGTTCCTGTATACCTTTCACTCATTTGCCCCTAAATTTAACATCTTACATAACCATGGTATGTTTGTCAAAACTAAGAAATTAATATTGGTACCAGACTATTAACAAACTACAGACTTTATTTGAATTTCAACAGTTTTTTCATTAATGTCCATTAATGGCCTTGTTATTTCAAATCTTTGCATATTCCAAGTAAATCCTCCAGAAAATTAGCACTCATTTCTTTGTTCCTTTGTTCCTTCCTTCATTTACTTAAGAAACATTTTAAATGTCTATATGCAAGGATACATCGATAAGATACTGTACTAGCTCTCATGCAGCCCATATTTATTTAAACATAAAGTTGGATTTAGACAGTTTTTCCTTGTTATAAGAATGGGCAAAAATAGCTATAAATAGAGAAATATTTTTAGACAAACATCCCTTAAAAGATTCTAACCTTTATTTCTAAAGTTTAATAACATCATTGACCATGATCATCTCTCATTCAGCTTTCTTAAAAAATGTTTTTGTAAATTATCCAATAATTCCAAACTTTTCTACTTTCCTTTGGCATGCCTCTATTGTTTACTTCCCAAATCTGTTAAAAAAAGAAAAAAAATATTCATTATTCATTTTTCCCCCAAACCTAACTTTTGTGAAATATCAGATGCAAAGTTTCAAATCTGTCCTATTGTGGTTGGACTCACTCACAAGTTGAAGCATTTGTTGAAGGAAAAAATGGCCCAAATCTAAAATTTAACTTCAACTCAAATAATTGAGAGGTAGCTTATATCTTGCTTCAACTCATAGACACTATAAGTCTCTCAAACTAGTAGCTTTTTTGTGGTTGAATCTATCATTATTGATAAAAGCAGCTATGGTAAGGGCTTCTTATTTTCTGTCTCTTAAGAGGAACATATGGTTCATTGCTAAGATACCTTATCATGCAGAGTATCTTGCCAATTTCTGTTCTTGTGAGAATAAAATCTTCTTATATTTCAGTTTGGTTTTAAATGCATTAAACCACAGAATAAAATCAGGTATGAGTAAAAATCATGTCCTTAAAGGGTTGATATTATATGAAGGCAGTTATGTATATACACTGACTTGAAGATTTTTAGTAAAGGAACTCAGGCCTAAAGAAATACCATTCTCCACATTCTCTATCCTATGATCTTGGAAGAAAAGAAGAGACAACAAAACTCTTGAACATAGGATACCATGATGGAAAATATTTGGCAGCCATGTTTGTGGTTGCATTGGCTATGGCATTGGGGAAGAAGAATATCCAAATAAGACAAAGGGCAAAAGTGGAATGAATGAGAGATGTTCTCAAGAGAAATTTTGAGCCATAGAATGTCAGAGGTTATTCATGTGTCAGATTACCTCATTTTGCAAATAATAAAATTAAGTTTTAGGGAAGTAATGTTAATTATTGTATGGTTAGATAAAATAGGATCTGGGACTAGAATAAAAGTCCCAGACGTTCAAACGAGTGCTATTTTCATAACAGTACTTCCTATTTTCTAACTTTTTCTTAGAATTTTTATCATAATACAAAAAAATTCATGGTGAACAAATGAGAAAATGATAAATCAGAAAGCATTATTAAATTATCTAGTTATCTGGTTTGGTAAGTATACTAAGAATATTTAAGCATGTGATATTTCCATATATCCTAAAAAATTACTGTTATTCAAAATTTGATTGGAACATACAACCTCTTTAACATACATCTTGCAATTTTAAGTCAAACTAATCTTACATCTTTGAATTTAAAAGGTTAAGTTTCCAAGGCTAGAAAATACATTTAAACTTACAAGTTGGGTAAACTACCTAAAATGTTTTACACAATTTACTTAAGGGATTTACATTATAAGCTATTACCTTGTTAACCAATTTTTTAAAATTCATTTCATCATCAATAGATTATTCAAATAATTACCTTTTTTCATAGTTGTCAGCATTGATGGTGATACAGCTAATGCTATGAAAGGATGAGGAGGATTCTATCTAATGCATTTGTGCATCAAAGGAAGATATGACAATTATGATACATTTATATTAACTAGAAAAACAAATTAATTTTTTACTGTATGCTTGATGCTTCTGTGCTTTCAACTCTTCCAGTAATGTGCCAGTGATTTTTTGAAATTATGTTATTTACCAGACTGTCATCTCTGTCTCAAACCACTTCATTGTTCTGGCTGAGTTTGATGTTCATATGGATTTACACCCCACCTCAGCTACCCTCCCCCATGGCCACATCTAGGACTAAAACCTGAAACTGCAATATGTAAACTCTTTCCTTTACAGCTTGTTAGCTTTACTATTGGCATTATATCTCTTCTCTGACCTTGTAAGGACCTCCAGTCCATTGACACCTCTTTGTTTTCCCATATATGAGCTTCCCTCTGCTTTTACTTCCCACACAATGAAGATTAGATTTACCATATTAATCAAATGTATTCCATTTATTCATCTTCTACTTAGTCCTTCAGCCATTCCAATCTGAAAACTGCTGGTGATTCAATCTAGTCATTGTCATCGTCAAACTTGCTAAACTTATCTTTTTTCTATTTTCAGATACAGGTCTTCTAGTGGTAGTCAGGTGATGTTCAGGGAGAGAAGGTAATCTGGAAGATGTTATTAAGGGAGCTTCCTATGTTTGAGCTCAGAGAGCATCTTACCCCAGTTTCTAATTTAGTGCTCTATCTAAATCAGCTTCACAGTAAGTCACTAATGGAAGCAGGATATGGAAATTTTTTTCTTCATACAAAGAAGCTGTATCTTTTCTATGGATCAGTAAATGGCTTTTGTAGCTTTATATGCCACTTCCTTTCACATAGAACAATAAAATGAATTGCAAACAGAAACATCTGGCTATGGAGTGGGAAAGTTAACTTAAAAATCAGTAAATTTGCATACTAGTGCTTTAAAATGCATTAGTACTGTAACCAGTGTTTTTAAATGCTTTCATTCAGATCTCAATTAGTAGTACAATCAACTGTATTACAAGAGCAAAAGACAAAGTTGGACATGTGAAAATTAACCAGTATATGAAAATTTTGATGCACCAAAATTCAGCATACCAACTTCAAATTAGGTTCATAAATTGAAAACTATAAAATCTTAAAAATAGTTGTGATAAATATTGAAAACAATTTCTACTTTAGGTCCATTAATTGCTTCATTTATGCTTACTTTTATTAAAGTAATATTTCCTAATGGCAATAAAGCTGATCTTAACATTTTAGTAATTTCACTAAATAGCAATATTTCAGATTGGCCATGTCATTTCTGAATACATTAACAGAATCGTTTAAATTGTGAATAGTTACTAATATTAGCAGGAGTTTTAATAATTAAATTTTTGTATTAGTGTTATGGAAGATGAAATGGCAACATATTGGTGAAGACTTGGTTTCTCAAAATGGACAGACATATCTATGTCTATAACCATATCTATACACATACCCATATTTATATCTATATGGTATTCATAAAACAGTAAATATTCTGAAGATTATGGGTTCTTCGAGTGCAGCAGAATTGTCCATTGTAGTTTCTGTAAAAATCTTTTCATCTTCAGAACAATACAGAAAAAATTATATTTTAAAACTGCCAAGAAATAATCACTACAAACAATCTCAAAGCAAAAGGACATTTAATCTCAATCTTATATGCATATTTTAGATTCTATGATAAAGACAAAGATATTTCCCAAAGGCTTCTAAAATTTTGGCTTTTAGACTTTTGGGCTTCTAAAATTCTGTTTTCTTAATGTTTTAAATTAAAGGTTTTCATGAGGATTATCAAAAATTTTACATAATACTGGAGTTACAGGTGATTTATCTCAAGAGTCTACAATGCTCCACTCTGGTTGCAAATACAATGTCAATTTTCCTCTTAAGAATAAAGATGAATTGAATATGAGTGTTAGAGAAAGAAAAGAGCTAAGCTAATTACTGATAGTCTTTGTAATGATCCAAACAAATCTTATTATTTGGTTTAAATTTCTGATTCTAACTTTGCTTGTTTACTTAAATGTTTCACTTTAACGGTGGTGAGCTAAGAGAGCTGAATTGTTTCAGTGTGGCTGTAACTACTACTTTCTCATTTCCCATTAAAAACTTTGAACTCTTATCTGGAAATTTTTCTTTCTAATCGACTTAGCTTTTGTTTTATAACTTTGAAAGAATAGAGCTATTTTAGATAAAAATGGGCAAGTTTTGTTTTCACTTTGCCTAACTATATTTGAAGCTGAGTATTTTTAAAAAACACATGACTGTTTCCTCAGAAATACATCAGTGTGAAGACTCATGGAGACACATCATTTTTGCATTGAGATCTCAGGGTTCTTCTACAAATGTCCCTTTTTCTCTAGACTAAATAGAATCATTTATTCAATAAACACATATTAGATACCGCCAAGTTATGTCAATAATTAGGTAAATAGCATCATGTAATTTATAATTTACAGGGACAGACAGCATTAAATATAATAAAACCCAATGAAATAAATACCACAATAGCACAAAAGAAAGGATGAATACTTTTGATTAGACCAAGTGGAAAGTGCTTCATTGTGCTCTCATTTTAACTAAAATTTGAAATATTAATAAATTTTAGTTAAAAAATATACAAAAGTCATTCCAGATTAAAACTATTAAAATTGAGAAAGGAGGCCTAAAAATGTATGGCATATTCAGAGAAGTTTAGTTTGGTTTGTAGGATGGATCTAGGCCCTTGAATACTCTGCTATGGAGTTTGGATTTGATTTATGAAGCAACAGGAAAACATTGGAAGTTTTCAAGTGGGGTATTGACATACAGATATACTAGAGAAATGAGAGGCCAGTGGCAAGGAGGCCAATTAGGAACTTACTGCAGTAGTGCAAGTGATACATGATTGAGGCCAGAATTGTGTTTGGACCACCATTATATAGGGAATAAATTGTAAAGAAAGGCCACATTAGGTGGGTGGGGAAAGAACATGAACATGTTTGTAAATCAAGGCTATATTCTCATTCTCCAATCTCAGATATAAAATTTTAAAAAATGTTTCTCTATAATCCTTATGTTATATAGGTAAAAATGAATATTAGAAATTTAATATGTAGTTTATATAAACAATATTCTCCAAACCACTTGTCCTAGGAGATACAAGAAATCAAGATATACATATTTTAAGTAACGCTGTCACTCTTGTGCTATCATGTTCTCTCTTCCTCTGTAGCTCTAACAGATAAAACATATATAAATGCATTATAATATTATAAAATATGAATCTGACATCTTTAATATAAAATATGGTATTTTTAAGCATAAACATAATATGATAATTGACTGACAACACTGAACATTGCATAGCAATGTTATGTGTCATGAAAACTCTGCTTATTTGCTGTGCTTATTAAGCACATCTGGACTCTTGAGTCAACAAGTGAGTTTTTAACCCTACTTGTCTACTCCCTTCCTGCTCCCTGGAAACCACTGATAATGTTTCAAGTATTGTCAGTTAACATTATTAGTCTCTACTAGGAACCACCCAGTCTACATAGTCAACCATCAAAAATAGAGAAATATCTCATCATAATATTCCATAAACTTATCTTTTTCTCCCTTATTTTCACCACTGCTCATTTCCTACTACAGATAATTTTTGAACAAATTTGGTCAAGAATTTTGATTAGAAGGGCAAAAAAGTTGCCTACAAAAGTATTTTTCTAATTACAAGAGAATGGCATGGAAGCTATTGTGCTAGTATCTTGAGAATCTTACCCTTTAATTACTATCTATTCACAAGTACTTGGAACAGTGGTTTTCAAAATTGAGTACACATTAGAAACATGTTTGGAATCAGTTTAAAAAATCAATTTTCTGTATTCTATACAGAATATTCTATACAGAATATTCTTGTATTCCACAAGAGACTGATTCAATACCTTTGGAGTCAAGCTCAGGAATTTTTTAAAAATGTTTTACACTGATTACATATTGAATTGAAATGTACTATAAGATTTCAAAGACTTAATACAAAGAAAAAAAAAAGAATGAAAATACCCCAGAAATCAGTTTTATATAAATTACATGTAGAAATAATATTTTTGATATGTTAGTCTAAGTAAAACATATTGTTACATTTAGTTTTATCTATTTTCTTTGGCTTTTTAAGAATTTTATTGACATATAGTTGATTTACAATGTTGTGTTAATTTCTGCTGTACAGCAAAGTGGCTCAGTTATACATATATATATATTCTTATTCATATTCTTTTCCATTACGGTTTATCACAGGGTATAGAATATAATTCCTTGTGCTATACAGTAAGCTCTTGTTGTTTATCCACCCTATATATATATATTAGTTTGCATCTGCTAATCCCAAGCTCTCAATCCTTCCCTCCCCAACCCCCCTCCCCCTTGGCAACCACAAGTCTGTTCCCTATGTCTGTTTCTGTTTCATAGATATATTCATTTGTGTCGTATTTTGGATTACACATGTAAGTGATATTACATAGTATTTGTCTTTCTCTTTCTGACTTACTTTGCTTAGTATGATAATCTCTAGGTCCATCCATGTTGCTGTGGTATTGTTTTGTTCCTTTTTAAGGGTGAGTAATATTCCATTTTATATATGTACCCATCTTCTTTATCCATTCCTCTGTCAATGGACATTTAGGTTGTCTTGGCTATTGTGAGTAGTGCTGCTATGAACATAGGAATACATGTATCTTTTTGAATTAAGAGTTTTGCCTCAGTATATGCCCAGGAGTGGGATTGCTGAATCATATGGCAACTTCATTTTTAGTTTTTTGAGGAACCTCCATACTGTTTTCCATAAAGGCTACAATTTACATTCCCACCAACAGTGTAAAATGGTTTCCTTTTATCTACATCCTCTCCAACATTTAGTATTTGTAGACTTTTTAATGATGGCCATTCTAACCAGTATGAGGTGGTACCTCATTGTAGTTTTGATTTGCATTTCTCTGATAATTAATGATGATGAGCATCTCTTTATGTGCCTATTGGTCATTGTATTTCTTCTTTGGAGAAATGCCTATTTAGGTCTTGTCCATTTTTCAATTGGGTTGTGGTTTTTTTGTTTGTTTTTTTGCTATTGAGTTGTATGAGCTGTTTGTATATTTTGGAAATTAATCCCTTGTCAGTCGCATCATTTGCAAAGATTTTCTCCCAGTCTGTCGGTGGCCTTTTCGTTTTGTTTATGTTTTCTTTTGCTGTACAGAAGCTTGTAAGTTTGATTGGGTCCTATTCATTTATTTTTGCTTTTATTTCTATTGCCTTGGGAGACTGACTTAAGAAAACTGGTATGATTTATGTCAGAGAATGTTTTGCCTATGTTCTCTTCTAGGAGATTTATGGTGTCATATCTTATATTTAAGTCTTTAAACCATTTTGAGTTTATTCTTGTGTATGGTGTGAAGGTGCGTTCCAACTTCATTGATTTACATGTGGCTGTCCAACTTTTCCAACACCACTTGCTGAAGAGATTGTCTTTTCCCCATTGTATATTCTTGCCTCCTTTGTTGAAGATTAATTGTCCATAGGTGTGTGAGTTTATTTCTGGGCTTTCTATTCTGTTCATTTGATCCATATGTCTCTTTTTGTTCCAATACCATGCTGTCTTTATTACTGTAACTTTGTAGTATTGTTTGATATATGGGAGGGTTATGCCTCTTACTTTCTTCTTTTTCCTAAGGATTGTTTTGGCAATTCTGGGTCTCTTATGGCTCCATATAAATGTTGGGATTATTTGTTCTAGTTCTGTGAAAAATGTCATGGGTAATTTTATAGGAATCACATTAAATCTATACATTGTTTTGGGTAGTATGGTCATTTTAACAATATTAATCCTTCCAATCCAAGAGCATAGGATATCTTTCCATTTCTTTGAATCATTTCAATTTCCTTTATTAATGTTTTGTAGTTCCCATCATATAGGTCTTTCACCTTCTTGGTGAGGTTTAGAAATCTGTATTCTTTTTATTTATTTATTTATTTTCTTTACTTTTTTGGCTCTGTCAGGTCTTAGTTGTGACATGCGGGATCTTCACTGAGGCTCATGGGATCTTTCACTGTGGTGTGGGCTCTTCATTGTGGTGCACTGGCTTCTCTGTAGTTGTGGTGCACAGGCTTCTCTGTAGTTGTGGCATGTGGATTTTCTCTCTCGAGTTGTGGCACGTGGGCTCCTGGGTGCATGGGCTCCATAGTTGTGACACACGGTCTCTCACTGCACATGAGCTCAGTAGTTGTGGTGCGTGTGCTTAGTTGTCCTGTGGCATGTGGGATCTTATTTCCCTGACCAGTGATCAAACCCATGTCCCCTGCATTTGAAGGCATATTCTTTACCACTGAACCACCAGGGAAGTCCCTAGGAATCTGTAGTCCTAACAAGCATCCCAAATGATCCTGATGTGATGATCTATCATCCACAATTTGAGAAACACTTGACTTTGAAGATGCTTAAGACGGGGAAATATGTCAAGACAATAAAATTGGCAGAGTTTTCAAGGCTTTGGAGGTTGAAATTAAGTAACAAAAGTAAGCCAGACATACCAAATGATTTTAAAATTGGTAAACTAACAAGTGTGATTTCATGTAGGAATAAGATAATGACAATACCATTAACTAGCATTGATGAGTCACTGTTATGTGTGGGGCACTATTTTAAGATTTACATGGGGCTTCCCTGGTGGTACAGTTGTTGAGAGTCTGCCTGCCGATGCAGGGGACACGGGTTCATGCCCCGGTCTGGGAGGATCCCACATGCCGCGGAGCGGCTGGGCCCATGAGCCATGGCTGCTGAGCCTGCACATCCGGAGACTGTGCTCCATAACGGGAGAAGCCACAGCAGTGAGAGGCCCACGTGACACACACACACAAAAAAAGATTTACATGTACTAACTCATTTACTTCTCACAATAACTCTATGAGTTACCTTTATTAGAATTTTCACTCTACAAATAAGAAAACTTAAAAATAGAGAATTTTAATAAAATTTCCATATATGTGATTGGGTTCCAGCAAATCCTGAAGGTACAAGTAAGTTACATGAAGAAGTGGCCCAAATGCCCATGGTCCCCACTTCTGCCACACTGCCTTCTTTCTCCCACCCTGTGCCAATGGTCTTATGGGGAGTTCCCTACAATCTGTTAACAAAGGAAAAGAAGACTGAAACCTAGCTCACATATGGTTTGCACAATATTCAGGCACCACCAAAAGTGGACAGCTGTAGCACTACAGCCCCTATCTGTGGCATTCCTAAAGGACAATGGCAAAAAGAAATCCTACCAGTGGGCAGAGCTTTGAGAAGTTCACCTGGCTTTTCACTTTGCTTCAAAGGAGAAATGGCCAAATGTGTGATTATATACCAATTCATAGGCTATGCCAATGGTTTGGCTGAATATTCAGGGACTTGGAAGGAGCATGATTGGAAAGTTGGTGATAAAGAAATTTGGGGAAGAGGTATGTGGACTGACCTCTCTGAATGGGCAAAAAAATGTAAAGATATGTGTCCTATGTGAATACTTACCTTACTTCAACAAAAAATATTTTAATAATTGAGTGGATAGGATGACCCACTCTGTGTATACCAGTCAGCTTTTTTCCCTCAGCAACCCTTGTCATCACCAATTAGTCTATAAACAAAATAGCCATGGTGGCAGGAATGGAGGTTATGTATGTGTTCAGCAATATTGACTTCCACTCACCAAGGCCAATCTGGCTACAGCCACCACTTAGTGCCCTATCTGCCCATAGCAGAGACTATTGCTTAGTCCCTGATAAGGCACCATTTCCCAGTGTGATCATTCAGCTATCTGGTGGAAGGTTGATTACATTGGACTACTTCCATTGCATAAGGGGCAGTATTTTATGTTTACTAGAATAGATGCTTTGGATATGGATTTGCCTTCCTTGTACACAATGATTCTGCCAAAACCACCATTCTTGGACTTACCTTATCCATCATCATGGTTTTCCATACAGCATTACCTCTGATCAAGGAACTCATTTAACAGCAGAAGAAGTGCAACAGTGGGTACATGCTTGTGGAATTCATTCATCTTACCATGTTCCCTATAATTCTGAAGTATCTGACTTGATAGAAAGGTGGAAGGACCTTGTGAAGATTCAGTTAAAATTACAGTTAGGTGACAATACCTTGTAGGGCTGGGACAAGAAGGTTATATATGCTCTTAATCAGCATGTAGTATATGATGCTGTTTTTCTAGTTGCCAGGATTCACAGGTTCAGGAATCAAAGTGTGGAAATGGGAATGGCATCACTCACTATTACCCCTAGCACTGCACCAGCAACATTTCTGATCCTTGTTCCTGTGACCCAAAAGCCAAAGGGAGTTCCTGTGATCCTTGTTCCTCTCATGACCCAAAAGCCAAAGGGAGGAGTGCTTCTACCAGGAGATACAACAATGATTACACGGAACTGGAAGCTCATTCTGACACCTGGCTACTTTTGGCTTCTCATACCTCTGAATCAACACGGAAAAAAGGGTATTGCTGTGTAAGCTAGGTAAATGATCCTGACTATCAAGGAGAAATTGTACTAGTACTCCATAATAGAAGTAAGCAAAATAACGCCTGAAATAAAAGAGATCATTTAGGGTGTCACTTAGAATTACCAGGTCCTGTAATTAAGGTCAATGGAAAAATACAACAACCCAATAGAGTCAGGACTAGTAATTTCCCAGACCATTCAGGAATTAAACTTTGGGTCACTTTATCAGGTAAAGAACTAAGAAGGCTGAGATGCTTGCTGAAACAAAAGGGAATACAGAATGGATAGTGGCAGAAGGTAATTATAAATACCAGCTATGACCAAAAGACCAGTTGCATAAATGAGACTATAAATACTATAGACTATATATAAGACTATAAATATAAATATAAATATAAGACTATAAGACTATAATATAAATATAAGACTATAAATATAAGACTATATTATAAGACTATAAATGAGACTATAAATATACTATAAATACATGTATGTGTGTATAACATATCTTTGTTTTCTTTCCTCTCTTATTCCCCAATCATGTAACACAAGATGTATTGATTTTATATGATAGTATTTAAGTATTGTTAATTTTGCATCATAGTATTTAAGGTATTTTATATCAAAGAGAAGAGTAAATACCACTAAAACACTTACCTTCCTCTCCTGGGGAAAGAGTTAGTGTAGTTATAGTTGTACACAGGATAGTTGTATCATGCTGGGTGTAATTATAAACTTGTTATTGTCTTTATTTGGAGATTGGAGATTAAGTATTGTTAAAGAGATGTGTATAGTTTTTAAGATTACGTGGGATGGACTTGTGATGGATAATTTATGTGTCAGCTGGACTGGCCATGGGTTGCTGAGATTAAATATTATTTCTGGGTGAGTCTGTGACAGTGTTCCTGGATGGGATTAACATTTGAATCAATGGACTCAGTAAAGTAGACTGCCCACCAAAAGTGGATGGGATCATACAATCTGCTGAGGGTTTGAATAGAACAAAAGGCAAAAAAAGAAGGAATAGAGTTGAGATTCCACATATAAACCCTCACATTTAGAGTCAATTCGTTTTCAACAAGGTTGTCAATAATATTCAATGGGAAAAAGAATAGTGTTTTGAGCAAAGAGTGCTGGGAAAACTTAATAATATACCTTCAAAATAATGCAGTTGGACTACCTACCCCACACAATATAGACAAAGAAACTCAAACTGAAGAAAACACTTAAGCTTTAAGAGGTTAAATTTAAAAACTCTTAGAAGGAAAACATAACTGAAATATGCACTATTGTGCATTAGCCAGTTTTCTTAGATACAACACCCAAAGTACAAACAACAAAAGAAAAAAAATAGGTTAAGAAGCTTTATCAAAATTAAAGCCTTTGTGCCTTAAAGAATAAACTCAAGAAATATAGAAAACAGCTCGGAGAATGGGAGAAAATATTTGCAAATCATTTAACAGATAAAGGAAGTTTATTTTTTAATTTTGTTTTAACATCTTTATTGGGGCATAATTGCTCTACAATGGTGTGTTAGTTTCTGCTTTATAACAAAGTGAATCAGTTATACATACACATATGTTCCCATATCTTTTCCCTCTTGCATCTCCCTCCCTCCCACCCTCCCTATCCCACCCTTCCAGGCGGTCACAAAGCACAGAGCTGATCTCCCTGTGCTATGCGGCTGCTTTCCACTAGCTATCTCTCTTACGTTTGGTACTGTATATATGTCCATGCCTCTCTCTCGCTTTGTCACAGCTCACCCTTCTCCCTCCGCGTATCCTCAAGTCCGTTCTCTAGTAGGTCTGTGTCTTTATTCCTGTCTCACCCCTAGTTTCTTCATGACACTTTTTCCCCTTACATTCCATATATATGTGTTAGTACACGGTATTTGTCTTTCTCTTTTTGACTTACTTCACTCTGTATGACAGACTCTAGGTCTATCCACTTCATTACAAATAGCTCAATTTCGTTTCTTTTTATGGCTGAGTAATGTTCCATTGTATATATGTGCCACATCTTCCTTATCCATTCATCCGATGATGGACACTTAGGTTGTTTCCATCTCTGGGCTATTGTAAATAAAGCTGCAATGAACATTTTGGTACATGACTATTTATGAATTATGGATTTCTCAGGATATATGCCCAGTAGTGGGATTGCTAGGTCATGTGGCAGTTCTATTTGTAGTTTTTTAAGGACTCTCCATACTGTTGTCCATAGTGGCGGTACCAATTCATATTCCCACCAGCAGTGCAAGAGTGTTCCCTTTTCTCCACACCCTCTACAGCATTTATTGTTTCTAGATTTTTTGAAGGTGGCCATTCTGACTGGTGTGAGATGATACCTCATTGTAGTTTTTTTGTTGTTGTTGTTGTTGTTTTGCGGTACGTGGGCCTCTCACTGTTGTGGCCTCTCCCGTTGCGGAGCAGAGGCTCCGGATGCACAGGATCAGCAGCCATGGCTCACGGGCCCAGCCGCTCCGCAGCATGTGGGATCTTCCCGGACCGGGGCACGAACACATGTCCCCTGCATCAGGAGGCGGACACTCAACCACTGCGCCACCAGGGAAGCCCCCTCATTGTAGTTTTGATTTGCATTTCTCTAATGATTAATGAAGTTGAGCATTTTTTCATGTGTTTGTTGGCAGTCTGTATATCTTCTTTGGAGAAATTTCTATTTAGGTCTTCTGCCCATTTTTGGATTGGATTGTTTGTTTTTTTGTTATTGAGCTGCATGAGCTGCTTGTAAATTTTGGAAATAAATCTTTGTCAGTTGCTTCATTTGCAAATATTTTCTCCCATTCAGAGGGTTGTCTTTTGGTCTTGCTTATGGTTTTCTTTGCTGTGCAAAAGCTTTGACGTTTCATTAGGTCCCATTTGTTCATTTTTGGTTTTATTCCCATTTCTCTAGGAGGTGGGTCAAAAAGGATCTTGCTGTGATTTATGTCATAGAGTGTTCTGCCTATGTTTTCCTCTAAGAGTTTGATAGTTTCTGGCCTTATATTTAGGTCTTTAATCCATTTTGAGCTTATTTTTGTGTATGGTGTTACAGAGTGATCTAATCTCATACTTTTACCTGCACCTGTCCAGTTTTCCCAGCACCACTTATTGAAGAGGCTGTCCTTTCTCCACTGTACATTCCTACCTCCTTTATCAAAGACAAGTTGATCATATGTGCATGGGTTTATCTCTGGGCTTTCTATCCTGTTCCATTGATCTATGTTTCTGTTTTTGTGCCAGTACCATATTGTCTTGATTACTGTAGCTTTGTAGTATAGTCTGAAGTCCAGGAGCCTGATTCCTCCAGCTCCGTTTGTTGTTCTCCAGATTGCTTTTGCTATTCGGGATCTTTTGTGTTTCCATACAAATTGTGAGATTTTTTGTTCTAGTTCTGTGAAAAATGCCAGTGGTAGTTTGATAGGGATTGCATTGAATATGTAGATTGCTTTGGGTGGTAGAGTCATTTTCACAATGTTGATTCTTCCAATCCAAGAACATGGTATTTCTCTCCATCTATTTGTATCATTTTTTAATTCTTTCATCAGTGTCATAATTTTCTGCATACAGGTCTTTTGTCTTCTTAGGTAGGTTTATTCCTACATGTTTTATTCTTTTTGTTGCAATGGTAAATGGGAGTGTTTTCTTGATTTCACTTTCAGATTTTTCATCATTAGTGTATAGGAATGCCAGAGATTTCTATGCATTAATTTTGTATCCTGCAACTTTACCAAATTCATTGATTAGTTCTAGTAGTTTTCTGGTAGCACCTTTCGGATTCTCTATGTATAGTATCATGTCATCTGCAAACAGTGAAAGCTTTATTTCTTCTTTTCTGATTTGGATTCCTTTTATTTCCTTTACTTCTCTGATTGCTGTGGCTAAAACTTCTAAAACTATGTTGAATAAGAGCTGTGAGAGTGGGCAGCCTTCTCTTGTTTCTGATCTTAGTGGAAATGTTTTCAGTTTTTCACCATTGAGGATTATGTTGGCTGTAGGTTTGTCATATATGGCCTTTATTATGTTGAGGAAAGTTCACTCTATGCCTACTTTCTGCAGGGTTTTTATCATAAATGGGTGTTGAATTTTGCTGAAAGCCTTCTCTGCATCTATTGAGATGATCATATTTTTTTTTCCTTCAGTTTGTTAATATGGTTTTTCACATTGATTGATTTGCGTATATTGAAGAATCCTTGCATTCCTGGAATAAAGCCCACTTGATCATGGTGTATGATCCTTTTAATGTGCTGTTGGATTCTGTTTGCTAGTATTTTGTTGAGGATTTTTGTATCTATGTTCATCAGTGATATCGGACTGTAGTTATCTTTCTTTGTGACATACTTGTCTGCTTTTGGTATCAGGGTGATCATGGCCTCGTAGAATGAGTTTGGGAGTGTTCTGCCCTCTGCTATATTTTGGAAGAGTTTGAGAAGAAGAGGTGTTAGCTCTTTTCTAAATGTTTGGTAGAATTTGCCTGTGAAGCCATCTGGTCTTGTGCTTTTGTTTGTTGGAAGATTTTTATCACAGTTTCAATTTCAGTGCTTGTGATTCTTCTGTTCACATTTTCTATTTCTTCCTGATTCAGTCTTGGCAGGTTGTGCATTTCTAAGAATTTGTCCATTTCTTCCAGATTGTCCATTTTATTGGAATAGAGTTGTTTGTAGTAATCTCTCATGGTCCTTTGTATTTCTGCAGTGTCAGTTGTTACTTCTCCTTTTGGATTTCTAATTCTATTGATTTGAATCTTCTCCCTTATTTTCCTGATGAGTCTGGCTAATGGTTTTTCAATTTTTTTATCTTCTCAAAGATCCAGTTTTTAGTTTTTTTCATCTTTGCTATTGTTTCCTTCATTTCTTCATCGTTTATTTCTGATCTGATTTTTATGATTTCTTTCCTTTGCTAACTTTGTGGTTTTTTGGTTCTTCTTTCTCTAATTGCTTTAGGTGCAAGGTTAGGTTTTTTACTCAAGATGTTTCCTGTTTCTTAAGGTGGGCTTATATTGCTATAAACTTGCCTCTTAGAACTGCTTTTGCTGCATCCCATAGATTTTGGGTCATCATGTCTCCATTGTCATTTGTTTCTAGGTATTTTTTTATGTCTTCTTTGACTTCTTCAGTGACCACTTCATTATTAATTAGTGTATTGTTTAGCCTCCATGTTTTTGTATTTTTTACAGATGCTTTCATGTAATTGATATCTAGTTTCATAGCGTTGTGGTTGGAAAAGATACTTGATACAATGTCCATTTTCTTAAATTTACCAACGCTTGATTTGTGATGATCTATCCTGGAGAATGCTCCATGGGCACTTGAGAAAAATGTGTATTTTTTTTGTTTTTGGATGGAATGTCCTATAAATATTAATTAAGTCCATCTTGTTTAATATATCATTTAAAGCTTGTGTTTCCTTACTTATTTTCATTTTGGATGATCTGTCCATTGGTGAAGGTGGGGTGTTAAAGTCTCATACTACAAATGTGTTACTGTTGATTTCCCCTTTTTTGGCTGTTAGTATTTGCCTTATGTATTGAGGTGCTCCTATGTTGGGTCCATAAATATTTACAATTGTTATATCTTCTTCTTGGATCGATCCCTTGATCATTAGGTAGGGCCCTTTTTTGTCTCTTCAAATAGTCTTTATTTTAAAGTCTATTTTGTCTGATATGAGAATTGCTACGTCAGCTTTCTTTTGGTTTCCATTTGCATGGAATACCTTTTTCCATCCCCTCACTTTCTGTCAGTATTTGTCTCTAGGTCTGAAGTGGGTCTCTTGTAGACAGCATATATATGGGTCTTGTTTTTGCATCCATGCAACCAATCTGTGTCTTTTGGTGGGAGCATTTAGTCCATTTACATTTAAGGTAATTATCGATATGTATGTTCCTATTTCCATTTTCTAAATTGTTTTGGGGTCGTTATTGTAGGTCTTTTCCTTCTCTTGTGTTTCTTGCCTAGAGAAGTTCCTTTAGCATTTGTTTTCAAGCTGGTTTGGTAGTGCTGAACTCTCTCAGCTTTTGCTTGTCTGTAAAGGTTTTAATTTCTCCATCAAATCTGAATGAGATCCTTGCTGGGTAGAGTAATCTTGGTTGCAGGTTTTTCTCCTTCATCACTTTAAATATGTCCTGTCACTCCCTTCTGGCTTACAGAGTTTCTGCTCAAAGATCAGCTGTTAACCTTATGGGGATTCCCCTGTGTGTTATTTGTTTTTTTTCCCTTGCTGATTTTAATATGCTTTTTTTTGTATTTAATTTTTTACAGTGATTAATATGTGTCTTGGTGTATTTCTCTTTGGATTTATCCTGTATGGGGCTCTCTGTGCTTCCTGGACTTGATTAACTATTTCCTTTCCCATATTAGGGAAGTTTTCAACTATAAGCTCTTCAAATATTTTCTCAGTCCCTTTCCTTTTCTCTTCTTCTTCTGGAACCCCTATAATTCGAATGTTGGTGTGTTTAATTTTGTCCCAGAGGTCTCTGAGACTGTCCTCAGTTCTTTTCATTCTTTTTTCTTTTTTCTGCTCTTCAGTAATTATTTCCACTACTTTATCTTCCATGTCACTTATCCGTTCTTCTGCCTCAGTTATTCTACTATTGATACAATCTAGAGAATTTTTCATTTCATTTATTGTGTTGTTCATCATTGTTTGTTTCATCTTTAGTTCTTCTAGGTCCTTGTTAAATGTTTCTTGCATTTTCTCTATTTCCAAGATTTTCGATCATCTTTACTATCATTATTCTGAATTCTTTTTCTGGTAGACTGCCTATTTCCTCTTCGTTTGTTAGTTCTGGTCCGTTTTTATCTTGCTCCTTCATCTGCGGTGTGTTTTTCTGTCTTCTCATTTTGCTTATCTTATTGTGTTTGGGGTCTCCTTTTTGCAGGCTGCACGTTCGTAGTTCCCGTTGTTTTTGGTGTCTGTCCCCAGGGACTCAAGTTGGTTCAGTGGGTTGTGTAGGCTTCTTGGTGGAGGGGACTAGTGCCTGTGTTCTGGTGGATAAGCCTGGATCTTTTCTTTCTGGTGGGAAGTTCCATGTCTGGTGTTGTGTTTTAGGGTGTCTGTGTACTTATTATGATTTTAGGCAGCCTCTGTGCTAATGGGTGGGGTTGTGTTCCTGTTTTGCTAGTTGTTTGGCATAGGGTGTCCAGCACTGTAGCTTGCTGGTCGTTGAGTGAAGCTCGGTGCTGTCATTGAGATGGAGTTCTCTGAGAGATTTTTGCCATTTGATATTATGTGGAACTGGGAGGTCTCTTGTTGATCAGTGTCCTGAAGTTGCCTCTCCCACCTCAGAGGCACAGCACTGACTCCTGGCTGGAGCACCAAGAGCCTTTCATCCACATGGCTCAGAATAAAACAGGGAAAAAGTAGAGAGAAAGAATTAGTAGAAGTAGGAAGAAAGAAAGAAAGAAAGAAAGAAAGAAAGGAAGGAAGGAAGAAAGAAAGAAAGAATAAAAGAAGAAACGAAGGAAAGAAAGGAGGGGGGATGGAGGGAGGAAGGAAGGAAGGAGGGAAGGAAAGAAAATGAAAGAAAGAAAGAAGATAATGTAAAATAAAGTAAAATATAATAAAGTTATTAAATTAAAAAATTATTAAGAAAATAATTTAGAAAAAACAAACCAAAAAAAAAAAAAAAAACGGACCGATAGAACCTTAGGACAAAGGGTGGTAGTAAAGCTATACAGACATCATCTCATACAGAAGCGTACACATACACACTCACAAAAAGTAGAAAAGGGGAAAAAATCATAAATCTTGCTCTCAAAGTCTACCTCCTCAATTTGGGATGATTTGCTGTCTATCCATGTGTTCCACAGATGCAGGGTACATCAAGTTGATTGTGGAGCTTTAATCCACTGCTTCTGAGGCTGCTGGGAGAGATTTCCCTTTCTCTTCTTTGTTCTCACAGCTCCCTGGGGCTCAGCTTTGGATTTGGCCCCACCTCTGCATGTAGGTCACCAGAGGGCATCTGTTTTTCGCTCAGACAGGACGGGGTTAAAGGAGCCGCTGAGTCGGGGGCTCTGGCTCACTCAGGCCGGGGGGGAGTGAGGGTCACGGATTGCGGGGCGAGGCTGCGGCGGCAGAGGCCGGCGTGACGTTGCACCAGCCTGAGGCTCACTGTGCGCTCTCCCGGGGAAGTTGTCCTTGGATCCCGGGAACCTGGCCGTGGCAGTCTCCCTGGAAGGGAGCTGTGGATAGTGACCTGTGCTCGCACACAGGCTTTTTGGTGGCAGCAACAGCAGCCTTAGAGTCTCCTGACCGTCTCTTGGGTCTGTGCTTTTAGCCGCGGCTTGCGCCTGTCTCTGGAGCTCCTTTAAGCAGTGCTCTTAATCTCCTCTGCTTGCCCACCAGGAAACAAATAGGGAAGAAAAAGTCTCTTGCCTCTTCGGCAGCTCCAGACATTTTCCCGGACTCCCTGCCGGCTAGCCGTGGTGCACTAACCCCTTCAGGCTGTGTTCACGCAGCCAACCCCAGTCCTCTCCCTGTGCTCCGACCAAAGCCCGAGCCTCATCTCGCTGCCCCGCCCGCCCTGGCGGGTGAGCAGACAAGCCTCTTGGGTGGTGAGTGCTGGTCGGCACCGCTCCTCTATGCGGGAATCTCCCCACTTTTCCCTCCGCACCCCAGTTGCTGCGCTCTCCTCCGCGGCTCCGAAACTGCCCCCTCCACCACCCACAGTCTCCGCCCGCGAAGAGGCTTCCTAGTGTGTGGAGACCTTTCCTCCTTCACAGCTCCCTCCCATTGGTGCAGGTCCCATCCCTATTCTTTTGTCTCTGTTTTTTTCTTTTGCCCTACCCAGGTTCATGGGGAGTTTCTTGCCTTTTGGGAAGTCTGAGGTCTTCTGCCAGCATTCAGTAGGTGTTCTGTAGGAGTTGTTCCATGTGTAGATGTATTTCTGGTGTATCTATGGGGAGGAAGGTGATCTCTGTGTCTTAGTCTTCCGCCATCTTCCCCTCGTCCCGATAAAGTACTTTTATGTAGAATATATAAACAACACTTACAACTCACTAATAAAATACTAAATAACCCAATTAAAATAAGGCAAAGGATATGAATAGATCCTTTTTCACAGAATGTGTAGAAATGGACAATAATCACATGGAAATATGCTCAGCATCATTAGATTTTGAAGATGTGTTGCACACTCTTTGAAAATACTAAATACCATTGAATTGAATACTTTAAAGGGTACATTGTGTGGTATGTGAAATATGTCTAAACAAAGCTGTAAAAAAAGTGAATGAGAAGAAATTTGCCTTTTGAAAGAATTCTGGGATAATCTGTGTCAGGTGTCATTCCCTCCACAGTGGAGATAGGAAGCAGAGCCCATATTATTTCAATATTTAAAGAAGAGCAATAAGATAACCCAGTAAGTGGAGATTTTATTAGGAGAGTGTGAGCCTGGAAAAACTTAGTGATATTAGGCTGGCCTAAAAGAATTACACCTAAAATCAGAGCTTTAGGATATCATTAATGACACAATTTGATATCTCATAGTATTTTAAATTGAATTCTAATTATGCTGAGATAAGGGGAATCAGGTACAGTGCTATGTTCACCGTCACCCTAAATACTGTGCCAAAGTTTTCCACCCTCATCACCTTACTCATGGGACACTTCTGCCTTTAAGGGTGAAAGACAGAGAAATACCAAAGCTGTATTTTCCAATTGTGCAAAAATAAATTAGGAATAAACAACTCCTGGTATATAGTACAATAAGCTAAACTTTTGAGAACTTCTTTTTCATCACACTCCTTAATGATGAAACTTCATGTGACCTCTTTCAGTCTTAAGCTAACCTTCAGTAAGGATTTTACCTATCATTTGGTGAGGGGGAATTAGCTCAAGTTGTAATAATCTCCATTACAATTCATATCAATTCTTTCTGAAGCTATAGAATTGCACGGTCTTCCCCTCATAGGTAAGCCTGAGTTAAATTCTGCTGCCCAGACTTCCCTGGTGGCACAGTGGTTGAGAGTCCACCTGCCGATGCAGGGGACACGGGTTCGTGCCCCAGTCTGAGAAGATCCCACATGCCGTGGGGCAGCTGGGCCCGTGAGCCATGGCTGCTGAGCCTGCGCGTCCGGAGCCTGTGCTCCACAAAGGGAGAGGCCACAACAGTGAGAGGCCCACGTACTGCAAAAACAAATAAACAAACAAACGAAAATTCTGCTGCCCATATAACCAGAATTATGTTTGAAAATAGAACCACTTCAAACTTTCTCTTCATACAGCATCCAACCTATATCTGGGATCTTGTTTTAGTAATAAGTACAAGCAGCTATTATTGTACGATCACCATCATTACCAGACTAACATTCTTGGATCATTCCTCCTATGATGTCAACAAAAGCAATTTTCCAGTGCAGACTATGAGTGTTTCTGTCTCCTTATAGAGGCATTTTAATTTAAACAAGATTAACAGGTAGTAAGACAAGAAGATAGAGTAAGAGTAGGATCCTCTTCTGTGAGTATGTGATCTAATAGCCTCTTGGACTGTGTCCTTGTCATTTTGTTTGATGATGGAATATTTAGTAGCCCTGCAAAGCCAATTGAGATTTTATGGTATTTATATAAAGAAAACTAATGAAAGAAAACAATCATGTTTTATACTTAAAACCACATTCCCTGCAAGAGTTCTGTCTGCTCATCTAGGTTATTAATTAGATAAAATATTGCTAGTTATTTTGTCTCAGTAATGACTGTGGTGGGAATAGAGCACAAGTTGAGATTTTCAATTAACATTCTTCACAAAGGAAAACATTTTAAAATGTAGTGTATTCAAACAAATAATTTAATTTTCTTAATTTCCAGCTTATTTTTTAATTATCTAAATCCAACAACCAAAAATGAAAATCATGTTAGGACTGAATACCAACTAGTTGGTATTTCATTAGTTTACTAAAGCCACTTTACTAAATAAAAGATTTAAATTGTGAATAAATGATAAATTTTCATTATTTTTAAATTGATCATCTTCTTAGATAATCTCTGTACACTTAGTGATAAATGGGGTAATTTAGTGTCAAAAAATAATACAATAGACATTCATTTCTGGGTTGCATTTATTTTCATGGATAATAATTATTTCAAATGGAAAATAAAGAGCACTCACTCTCCACTCTTCCAGGGCTGTATCCTAAACAGAAAGATTTTATTTAAATAATAGTGTAGATGAGTAGAACTGTCACAATGGGGCTTTCAGGTAGTATAAAATTTAAACAGCAGACAGGGCTGAAAGTAAAAATTACCTTGCAGAAAATATACTACCACTTGTCAAGTGCCCATATTTCTAACTAAATTTTATCACATTTGTTGTACTACATGCTTCTCTAAGTTTGAAATTTGCATGGTAGTTTCTTTTAAATCACAGTCTCATTTATTGATCAAGTTGAAATCATTCAAATGGAACATTGGAAAGCATTCAGATGTGAAACTGAAAACTCTCATTATTTTCCAGAATAAGAGCTGTCTCCCTTTCCAGGCAGAGGTTCAGAAAATGCTTTTATCTTAACTGGTGTATTAAAGTGCTAATTGTTTTTTTTAATAATAAAAGTTAATCTAGCATTTTATTTTTATTATTTTTTTAACATCTTTATTGGGGTATAATTGCTTTACAATGGTGTGTTAGTTTCTGCTTTATAACAAAGTGAATCAGTTATACATATACATATGTTCCCATATCTCTTCCCTCTTGTGTCTCCCTCCCTCCCACCCTCCCTATCCCACCCCTCCAGGTGGTCACAAAGCACCGAGCTGATCTCCCTGCCCTATGCGGCTGCCCCCCACCAGCTATCTACCTTACGTTTGGTAGTGTATATATGTCCATGCCTCTCTCTCGCTTTGTCAGAGCTCACCCTTCACCCTCCCCATATCCTCAAGTCCGTTCTCTAGTAGGTCTTTGTCTTTATTCCTGTCTTACCCCTAGGTTCTTCATGACATTTTTTTCCTTAAATTCCATATATATGTGTTAGCATACAGTATTTGTCTTTCTCTTTCTGACTTACTTCACTCTGTATGACAGACTCTAGGTCTATCCACTTCATTACAAATAGCTCAATTTCGTTTCTTTTTATGGCTGAGTAATATTCCATTGTATATATATGCCACATTCTGACATCCTGTGCTGGAAAGCATGCTCTGCCCTATAAGTGAGAAAAAAAAAAAACAGCCTTTAAGCTGGAAAACAATCTCAAAATTACTCAATACTGAGTTAGTGAAAGGCAGTGAAAATATCATGAGCAGTATTTAAAGTGCTTTATCCAGATCTGTGTTTACCACCTATCTCTGCAGATGCATATGTTAGAACATATTCTCTATTCTGTCTGCATTTTTCAATATAACTTCTATTGTGCCATTTCCTCTCTTTAATACCATAGACAAATCAATCAGGTTAATTTTCCACTAATAACTTAAAAACACAACAAATCACAAGAACATTCATGTGTTGCTGCTTACTCCAAAGGTCAATGATATTCTCCTGCTTTTTCCTCTCTAGTATGAGATGCTAAATTCATTGTTTCCCAGTACAAATTCACAGTCATTATAATGAGGTATCCTACACTAGTGATAATCCATTTACTATCATTAATTTCTGTGTTTGTTTCTAAGTGGTTTGGCATTTCAGTTAATTTTTATTTTTTTGAGGACTCTTTCAGAGGTTACCATCTTGCCTCAAAAATTTACTTTCCCAAAATCATGCTCAGGATGAGAAATTCCTCTTCATTTCAATTAAGTAATGAATGTCTGGAACTCAAAAAATTCCACAAGAAAAATCCTAAAATAGAAAATAATTAAACATCAATGACAGGTTGCTTTGTTCATGTTAAATTATGAATGGTTCAAGAAAGCTTGTGTGGTAAATATTAACATGTGAATTCCCTAGGAACTATGAATATCACTATAATCAAGGATGCTCATATCATTGCCCAGAGAGAGTAGAAGGAACTTGAGGAACCATCTAGTAGAACAGCAGTCCCCAACATTTTTGGCACCAGGGACAAGTTTCATGGAAGACAATTTTTCCACGTGGGGGAGGGGAGGATAGTTCAGGCAGTAATGTGAGCAATGGGGAGCAATGGGGAGCATCAGATAAAGCTTTGCTCACTCACCTGCCACTCACCTCCTGCTGTGCGGCCCAGTTCCTAACAGGCTGTGGACTGGTAGCGGTCTGTGGCTTGGGGGTTGGGGACCCTTGTAGTAGAAGACAAAATTCAGCCTGTTCTTTCCAACCACTGCCCCTTTGTCCAATCTCTTTCTCCAGCCCAAGCATACGCTAGCTACAACTATCTATTTAGTTCTGCTTGATGTCAAAATTTCAAAAGGAAGATAGCCTACGTTTTCTAAATCACATACTAAGAATTACTCAGACAGCATACTGATTCCAAATGGTTCTTCTTTTTCTAACAGGATAAAAGAAAGTTTCTCTTTTTACATATGCATTTCTCTTTTTACATCTTTCAAATAAATTAACAAGGAGACAGACAGAGGTCATACTCTTTAAAGTATATTCTGACAGTCATGACCAAGTAAGAAACTGTTTTTAACTTAGAAGACACCAGATGAAAATGTGCAAAATGCAATTCCCTTTCTAAAAAAATTGGAAATCAAAGAAAATTTTTTCAGATTTTTTTCCAATTTGAGAAGGTCAAATTTTAGAATTGAGTTTGAAAAACTCTGTTTCTGTATAAACTACTCAGAAAGAACTTTCTTAAAGATTCATGCTACATGTAAATTTACTTGTTGTTGTAAGTGTTTATTGTGGTAAAATATACATAATTTACCCTTTTAACCATTTATAATTGTGACATTATATTCACAATGTTATGAAACCATTATTATTATTCACTTCCAGAAATTCTTTATCATCCCAAGCAGAAACTCTGCATCTATTAAACAATTACTCTTCATTCCCCCTATTTCTATACTATGGTAATCTCTATTCTACTTTCTGTCTTTATGAATTTGTCTATTCTGAGGATTTCATATAGCTGTAATCATATAATGTTTTTCTCTTCTGTCTGGATTATTTAACTTAGAATATTTTTTCAGAGTTCATCCATGTGGTAGCATGCCTCAGCTTGTAAAGGTTGGATAATATTTCACTGTATGTGTGTGTGCACGTGTGTGTGTGTGTATAATTCTATTTTTGGTTGTCATGAATAATGCTGATAAGAACATTGGTTTACAAGTACCAGTTTTAGTACTCGCTTTCAATGTTTGGGGTATATAGCTAGAAGTGGAATTGCTCTTACAATTTAGGTTTTACATCCATTTTGAGTTAATTTTTGTGTGTGGTATGGGGAAGGGGTCCAACTTAGTTGTTATACGAGCATGCTTTCATATTAACCAATGCACTTAATTACTTTTTTATAGGATACAGTATTTTAGGACATGTCTATTTCATTCGTAGAAAGGATGCTTCTTCCTCAGGACTTGTGCTTGCTCTTAGCTTTTAAAATTAATTCCCTTATTTATGTAAATTTCAATAATACAGAAAATTTCAGAGGAAAATTTGATAAAATATGTGAACCTATCAATAAGCTCTAGACCATCTTAATATTTTGACATTTTCTCAGAGTGTTTCCAGAAAATAATTCAATAATAATATATTTCAAGTTTGATATGTACCTCTGCCCAATGCCATTTTTTCTCCCTGTTGGTAAATACTATACTGATTTATGAAAACGTTTTGTTACATATGCAGTATCCATAAATAATACATATCAATTTTGCATGCTTAAACTGTGTATAATGATATAAATGATATCATATTTCATGTCTCTTTCTGTAATTTGCCATTTTCACAGAGAATTAGGCTTTGAGAGTTACCTACATTGCTGCATGTAGTTTTGTATAGTGATCAAATGCATAAATGAGCTAAAGCTCATGTAATCAAATGAATAAATGAGCTAAAGTTTATGTAAAGTTTATGTATTTAAAAGATACTTACTTAATGTGTTTCAATTTTATTCTTCCTGAAGTACAACTTTTAATTGATATTTCAGTGAAGGTGTGTTAGTTGTAAAATCTCTCAGTTTTTTTCTGTATTGTCTTATTTCACCCAGAATTTTGAATGTTATTTTAGCTGAATATAGAATTTTCAATTAACAATTATTTTTCTCATTCTTTGAGATATTATTTTACTGTAATCTTGGTCTATTGTAGTTGTTAACTAAAGATTTTTGCCAATTGAATAATTTCCATATAGGTAATCTATCTTTTTAAATATTTTGGTTCTAAGATTTTCTCTATATTTACATGCTCTGCAGTTTCATTAGAAACTGTGTAAGTATAGAACTCAAGATGGTGGAGTAGAAGGACATGAGCTCACACCATTCTTATGAAAACACCAAGATCACAACTAACTGATGAACAACTATTGACAAAAAAATTCTGGAATCTACCAAAAAAGATACCCTACAACCAAAGACAAAGAAGAAGCCACAACAAGATGGTAGGAGGTCACAGTCATGATAAAATCAAATCCCATACCCACCGGGTGGGTGACCGACAAACTGGAAAACAATTATACCACAGAAGTTCTCCCACAGGGGTGAAAGTTCTGAGCCCCACATCAGACTTCCCAGCCTGGGGGCCTGGCAACAAGAGGAAGAGTCCCGAGATAATCTGGCTTTGAAGGTCAGCAGGCTTTGATCACAGGGCTTCCACAGGACTGGGGGAAATAGAAACTCCACTCTTGGAAGGTGCATACAAAGTCTCATGTGCACCAGGACCCAGGGGAAAAAAAGCAGTGACCCCCATAAAAGACTGGACCAGACATACCTGTTACTATTGGAAGGTTTCCTGAAGAGGCAGGGTGTGGCTCTCACTCACTGCAGGGACAAAGACACTGACAGCAGCAATTCTGGGAAGTACTCATTGGCGTGAGCCCTCCTGGAGGCTGCCATTACCCCACCAAACAACCTGTAGGCTCCACTGCTATGTCGCCTGAGGCCAAACAACTAACAGTGTGGGAAAACAGCCCCACCCATCAGGAGAAAAGTGGCATAAAGACTCCCTGAGCACAGCCCTGCCCACCAGAGGGACAAGACCCAGCCCCACCCACCACCGAGCAGGAATGAGCCCCTCCCATCAGGAAGCCTGTCCAAGTCTTTTAGACAGCCTCATCCACCAGAGGGCACACAGCAGAAGCAAGAACTACAGTCTTGCAGCCTGCAGAACAGAAACCACAATCACAGAATATTAGTCAAAAAGAGATGACAGAGGAAAATATCCCAGATGAAGGGACAAGATGAAATCCCAGAAGAACAACTAAGTGAAATGGAGATAGCCAACCTATTATAAAAAGAATTTAGAATAATGATAGTGAAGATGATCTAAGATCTTGGAGAAAGAATGGAGACAAGGATCAAGAAGATGCAAGAAAACTTTAACAAAGACCTAGAAGAACTAAAGATACAAACAAACAGAGATGAACAATACAATAACTGAAATGAAAAATATACTAGAAGGAATCAATAGCAGAATAAGTGAGGCAGAAGAACAGATAAGTTACCTGGAAGGCAGAATGGTGGAAATCACTGCCACAGAACAGAGTAAAGAAAAAAGAATGAAAATAAATGAAGACAGTCTAAGAGACCTCTGGGACAAGAGTAAATGCACTAACATTTGCATTACAGGGTTCCCAGAAGAAGATGAGAGAGAGAGTAAGGACCTGAGAAAATATTTGAACATATAATAGCTGAGAATTTTTCTAAAATGGGAAAGGAAACAGTTACCCAAGTTCAGGAAGCACAGAGAGCCCCAGGCAGGATAAACCCAAGGAGGAACATGCTGAGACACATAGTAATCAAACTGACAAAAATTAAAGACAAAATAAATATTAAAAGCAACAGGGAAAAATGACAAGTAACATACAAGGGAACTCCCATAATGTTATCAGCTGATTTCTCAGCAGAAACTCTGAAGGCCAGAAGGGAGAGGCAGAATATATTTAAAGTGATGAATGGAAAGAACCTGCAACCAAGAATACTCTATCCAGCAAGGCTCTCATTCAGATATGATGGAGAAATCAAAAGCTTTACCGACAAGCAAAAGCTAAGAGAATTCAGCTCCACCAGACCAGCTTTGCACCAAATGCTAGAAGAACTTCTCTAAGTGGGAAAGAGACCAGGAACTAAAAACAATCTTGTTTATATATAGTCTGATATATCAAAACCTCATGGGAAAGCAAACCCAAAAACTACAGTTTAAACACACACAAAAAAAGAAAAAGCAACACAAACACAGCACTAAAGGTGGTCATCAAAACACAAGAGAACAAAAGAGGAAGGGAAGAAAAACGAGCTACAAAAATAAACCTCAAACAACTAAGAAAATGGAAAGAGGAACATACATATTGATAATTACCTTAAATGTAAATGGATTAAATGCTCCAGCCAAAAGACATAGACTGAATGAATGGATACAAGAGCAGGACCCATATATATGCTGTCTACAGGAGACCTAGGAACACATACAGACTAAAAGTGAGGGGATGGAAAAAGGTATTGCATGCAAATGGAAAGAAAAATAAAGCTGGAGTAACAATACTCATATCAGGCAAAATAGACTTTAAAATAAAGACTGTTATAAGAGACAAAGAAGGACACTACATAATGATCAAGGAATCAAGCCAAGAAGAAGATATAACAATTGTATATGTTTGTTGTGGCAAACATAGGAGTACCTCAATATATAAAGAAATACTAACAGTCATAAAGGGAGAAAATGTCAGTAACACCACAGTAGTGGGGGACTTTAAACCCCACTTTTACCAATGGAGAGATCAGCAAGACAGAAAATCAAAACGTAAACACTAGCCTTAAATGACACATTAGATTAAATGGACTTAATTGATATTTACAGAGCATTCCATCCAAAAGCAGCACAATACACATTCTTCTCATGTGCACATGGAACATTCTCCAGGATTCACCACATGCTGGGCCACAAAGTGAGCCTTGGTAAACTTAAGAAAATTGAAATTGTATCAAGCATCTTTTGTGACAACAATGGTATGAGATTAGAAATAAACTACAAGAAAAAAACTGTAAAAAAAAAAAACCCACAAAAAAAGTGGAGGCGAAACAATATGCTACTAAACAACCAATGGATCACAGAAGAAATCAAAGAGGAAATAAAAAGAAAACCTAGAGACAAATAAAAATGAAAGCACAGCAATCTAAAACCTATGGGATGCAGCAAAAGCAGCTCTAAGAGGGAAGTTTATAGCAGTACAATCTTATTTCAGGAAACAAAAAGAATCTCAAATAAACAACCTAATCTTACACCTAAAGCAACTAGAGAAAGAAGAACAAACAAAACCTAAAGTTAGTACAAGGAAATAAATCATAAAGATCAGAGAAGAAATAAATGAAATAGAGACAAAGAAACCAATAACAAAGATCAATGAAACTAAAAGCTAGTTCTTTGAGAAGATAAACAAAATTGATAAACTTTTAGCCAGACTCATCAAGCAAAAAAGGGTGAGGACTCAATTCAATAAAATTAGAAATGAAAAAGGAGAAGTCACAATGGACACCACAGAAATATAAAGGATCATAAGAGACTACTACAAGCAACTGTATGCTAATAAAACAGACAACTTGGAAGAAATGGACAAATTCCTAGAAAGGTACAATCTCCTAAGACTGAAATAGGAGGAAATAGATAATATGAAAAGACAAATCACAAGTACTGAAATTGAAACTGTGATTTAAAAACTCCCAACAAACAAAAGTCCAGGACCAAATGGCTTCACAGGCAAAGTTAAACTGTCACTGTTTGCAGGTGATGATGCTATACATTGAAAATCCTAAAGATGCTACCAGAAAACTACTAGAGTACATCAATGAATTTGGTAAAGTTGCAGGATACAAAATTAATACACATAAATTTGTTTCATTTCTGTACACTATCAAAGAAAGATCAGAAAGAGAATTTTTTTAAAAAAATCCATTTATCATTGCATTTAAAACAATATAATACCTAGGAATAAACTAACTAAGGAGGCAAAAGACCTGTACTCAGAAAACTATAAGATAATGATGAAAGAAATCAAAGAGGACACAGATGGAAAAATATACAATGTTTTTGGATTGGAAGAATCGATATTGTCAAAATGACTATGCTACCCAAGGCAAATACAGATCCAATGCAATCCCTATCAAATTACTAATGGCATTTTTCACCGAACTAGAACCAAAAAATCTTAAAATTTTTATGGAGACACAAATGACCCTGAATAAGCAAAAAAAATCTTGAGAAAGAAAAATGGAGGTGGAGAAATCATGCTCCCTGGCTTCAGACTATACTACAAGAGCTACAGTAATCAAAACTTTATGGTGGGGGCTTCCCTGGTGGCGCAGCGGTTGAAAGTCCGCCTGCCAATGCAGGGGACATGGGTTTGTGCCCCAGTCCAGGAAGATACCACATGCTATGGAGCCGCTAGGCCCGTGACCCATGGTTGCTGAGCCTGTACGTCTGGAGCCTGTGCTCCACAACGGGAGAGGCCACAACAGTGAGAGGCCCGTGTACCGCAAAAAAAAAAAAAAAAAAAAAAAAACTTTATGGTACTGCCACAAAAATAGAAATATAGATCAATGGAACAGGATAGAAAGCCCAGAAATAAACTCAAGCACCTATGTTCAATTAATCTATGACAATGGAGGTAAGACTATACAATGGAGGAAAAAAACAGTCTCTTCAATAAATGGTGCTGGGAAAACTGGACATCTACATGCAAAGAAATGGAATTAGAACCCCATACACAGAAATAAACTCAAAATGAATTAAAGACCTAAAAGTAAGACCAGACATTATAAAACTCTTAGAGGAAAACATAGGCAAAATACTGTTTGATATAAATTGCAGCATATATCTTTTCTGATCTGTCTCCCAGAGGAATGGAAATAAAAACAAAAATAAACCAATGGGACCCAGTTAAACTTGAAATTGTTTGCACAGCAAAGAAAACATAAACAAAATGAAAAGACAACCCCCAGGATGGGAGGAAATACTTACAAATGGTGAGACCAACAAGGAATTGGTCTCCAAAATTTATAAACAGCTCATGGGGCTTAATATCATAAAAACAAACAACCCAATCAAAAATGGGCAGAACACCTAAATAGACATTTCTCCAAAGAAGACAACAGATGGCCAAGAGGCACATGAAAAGATGTTCAACATCGCTAATAATTAGAGAAATTCAATTCAAAATTACAATGAGATATTACCTCACACCAGTCAGAATGGCTATCATCAAAAAATCCACAAACAAGAAATGCTGGAGAGGGTGTGAATGCTCATACACTATTGGTGGGAATGTAAATTGTTACAGCCACTGTGGAGAACAGTATGGAGGTTCCTTAGAAAACTAAAAATAGAGCTACCATATGATCCTACAATCCCTCTTGTGGGCATATATCTGGAGAAAAACATGGTTCAAAAAGGATACCTGCACCCCAATGTTCATTTCAGCACTGTTTACAATAGCCAAGACATGAAAGCAACCTAAATGTCCATCAGCAGATGAATGGATAAAGAAGACATGGTACATATATACAATAGAATATTACTTAGCCATTAAAAAGAATGAAATAATGCCATTTGCAGCAACATGGATGGACCTGGAGATTGTCATACTAAGTGAAAGAAGTCAGAGAAAGAAAATATATGATATTGCTTATATGCAGAATCTTTAAAAATGATACAAATGAACTTATTTATAAAACTGAAACAGATTCACAGGCTTAGAGAACAAATTTACGGTTATGAGGGGGTAAGTGTGGGGGAAGGGATAGATAATGAGTTTAGGATTGACATGTACACACTGCTATATTTAAAATGTATAACCAACAAGGACCTAATATATAGCACAGGGAACTCTGCTCAATATTATGTAACAACCTAAAGGGGAAGAGAATTTGAAGAATACATACATGTCTATGTATAACTGCATCACTTTGCTTTACTCCTGAAACTAACACAACACTGTTAACCACCTATACTCCAATATAAAATGAAAAGTTAAAAAATAAGAAATTGTGTAAGTATAAATTCTACTTTATTTATGTTGTCTGGAAATGATTGGTTATTTTCATAAAATCTGGAGAGCTATTAATCATTATGTCTTCAAATGTTGCCTGTCCTCCACTATCTACGTTCTCTCTTACTGAATTTCCCATAAAACATATTCTGGAAATTTTCTATCCATACCTGATGTTTATAAAGTGTCATATTCAACTATTTAACCCCTTTTGAGTTGATTTTTCTATATGGTATAAAATACGTGTTCAATTCCATTCTTTTACATGTGGATATGTGGTTTTTCGTAACACCATTTGTTGAAAAGAATATCTTTTCCCCATCGTGTATTCTTGGCACCTTTGACGAAAATCAGTTGATTGATTGCATGGATTAATTTCTGGACTGTCTATTCTGTTCCATTCATCTATATGTCTATCGTAATGCCAGAACTATACTGTTTCTCTTTTTTTTGCTTTTTGTTTTCTGTTTTTCATGTTTAGACAGTATTCTTTAATTAATTTCTTTTTTTTAAACATCTTTATTGGAGAATAACTGCTTTACAATGGTGTGTTAGTTTCTGCTTTATAAAAAAGTGAATCAGCTATACATACACATATGTGAACATATCTCTTCCCTCTTGCATTTCCCTCCCACACACCCTCCCAATCCCACCCCTCTAAGGGGTCAAAAAGCACAGAGCTGATCTCCCTGTGCTATGTGACTGCTTCCAACTAGCTATCTATTTTACGTTAGGTAGTATATATATGTCCATGCCACTCTCTCACATTGTACCACGTTACCATTCCCCCTCCCCATATGCTCAAATCCATTCTCTAGTAAGTCTGTATCTTTATTCCCATCTTGCCCCAGGTTCTTCATGACCATTTTATTTATTATTTTTTATTTTTTTCGATTCTATATATATGTGTTAGCACACGGTATTTGTTTTTCTATTTCTAACATACTTCACTCTGTAAGACAGTCTCTAAGTCTATCACGTCACTACAAATAACTAATTTTGCTTCTTTTTATGGCTGAGTAATATTCCATTGTACATATGTGCCACATCTTCTTTATCCATTCATCTGTTGATGGACTCTTAGGTTGCTTCCATGTCCTGTCTATTGTAAATAGAGCTGCAATGAATATTTTGGTATATAACTCTTTTTGAATTATGGTTTTCTCAGGTAATATGCCCAGTAAAGGAATTGCTGGGTCGTATGGTAGTTCTATTTTTATTTTTAAGGAATCTCCTTACTGTTCTCCATAGTGGCTGTATCAAGTTACATTCCCACCAACAGTGCAAAAGGGTTCCCTTTTCTCCACACCCTCTCCAACATTTACTGGTTGTAGATTTTTTGGGGATGGCCGTTCTGACTAGTGTGAGATGATATCTCACTGTAGTTTTGATTTGTATTTCTCTAATGATTTATGATGTTCAGCATTCCTTCATGTGTTTGTTGGCAATTGGTATATCTTCTTTGGAGAAATGTCTATTTAGGTCTTCTGCCCATTTTGGATTCTGTTATTTGTTTTTCTGATATTGAGCTGCATGAGCTGCTTGTAAATTTTGGAGATTAATCCTTTGTCAGTTGCTTTTTCTGCAAATATTTTCTCGCATTCTGAGGGTTGTCTTTTCATCTAGTTTATAGTTTCCTTTGCTGTGCAAAAGCTTTGAAGTTTCATTAGGTCCCATTTGTTTATTTTTGTTTTTATTTCCATTTCTTTAGGAGGTGGGTCAAAAAGGATCTTGCTGTGATTTATGTCATAGAGTGTTCTTCCTATGTTTAACTCTAAAAGTTTGATAGTGTCTGGCCTTACATTTACATCTTTAATCCATTTTGACTTTATTTTTGTGTATGGTGTTAGGGAGTGTTCTAATTTCATTCTTTTACATGTAGTGGTTCAGTTTTCCCAGCAAAAATTTTTGAAGAGGCTGTCTTTGCTCCACTGTATATTCTTACCTCCTTTATCAAAGGTAAGGTAACCATATGAGTGTGGGTTTATCTCTGGGCTTTCTATCCTGTTCCATTGATCTATATTTCTGTTTTTGTGCCAGCACCATACTGTCTTGATTACTGTAGCTTTGTAGTACAGTCTGAAGAGAGGGAGCCTGATTCCTCCAGCTCCGTTTTTCTTCCTCAAGATTGCTTTGGCTATTCAGGGTCGTTTTTGTTTCTATACAAATTGTGAAAATTTTTGTTCTAGTTCTGTGAAAAATACCACTGGCAGTTTGATAGAGATTGCATTGAATCTGTAGATTGCTTTGGGTTGTATAGTCATTTTCACAATGTTGATTCTTCCAATCGAAGAACATGGTATATCTCTCCATCTATTTGTATCATCTTTAATTTCTTTCATCAGTGTCTTATAATTTTCTGAAAACAGGTCTTTTGTCTCCTTAGGTAGGTTTCTTCCCAGGTATTTTATTATTTTTGTTGCAGTGGTAAATGGGAGTGTTGTCTTAAATTCACTTTCATATTTTTCATCAGTAGTGTATAGGAATGCAAGAGATTTCCGTGCATTAATTTTGTATCCTGCTACTTTACCAAATTCATTGATTAGCTCTAGTAGTTTATTGTTAGCATCTTTAGGACTTTCTATGTATAGTATCATGTCATCTGCAAACACTGACAGCTTTACTTCTTTTCCGATTTGGATTCCTTTTATTTCTTTTTCTTCTCTGATTTCTGTGGCTAAAACTTCCAAAGCTATCTTGAATAATAGTGGTGAGAGTGGGAAACCTTGCCTTCTTTCTGAACTTAGTGGAAATGCTTTCAGTTTTTCACCATTGAGGATGATGTTGGCAGTGGGTTTGTCATATATGGCTTTTATTATGTTGAGGAAATTTCCCTCTATGCCACCTTTCTGGAGGGTTTTTATCCTAAATGGGTGTTGAATTTTGTCGAAAGCTTTCTCTGCATCTATTGAGAAGATCATATAATTTTTCTCCTTCAATTTTTTAATATGGTGTATCACATTGATTGATTTGCGTATATTGAAGAATCCTTGCATTCCTGGGATAAACTACACTTGATTATGGTGTATGATCCTTTTAATGTGCTGTTGGATTCTGTTTGTTAGTATTTTGTTGAGGATTTTTGCATCTATGTTAATCAGTGATATTGGCCTGTAGTTTTCTTTCTTTGTGACATCCTTGTCTGGTTTTGGTATCAGGGTGATGGTGGCCTCATAGAATGACTTTGGGAATGTTCCTCACTCTGCTATATTATGGAAGAGTTTGAGAAGGAAAGGTGTTAGTGCTTCTCTAAATGTTTGAGAGAATTCCCCTGTGAAGCCATCTGGTCCTGGACTTGGGTTTTTTGGAAGATTTTTAATCAGTTTCAATTTCATTGCTTGTGATTTGTCTGTTCATATTTTCTATTTCTTCCTGGTTCAGTCTCAGAAGGTTGTGCATTTCTAAGAATGTGTCCATTTCTTCCAGGTTGTCTATTTTATTGGCATAGAGTTGCTTGTACTAATCTCTCATGATCCTTTGTATTTCTGCAGTGTCAGTTGTTACTTCTCCTTTTTCATTTCTATTTCTATTGATATGAGTCTTCTCCCTTTTTTTCTTGATAAGTCTGGCTAATGTTTTATCAATTTTGTTTATCTTCTCAAAGAACCACCTTTTAGTTATATTGATCTTTGCTCTTCTTCCCTTCATTTCTTTTTCATTTATTGCTGATCTGATCTTTTTGATTTCTTACCTTCTGTTACCTTTGGTGTTTTTTTCTTCTTCTTTCTCTAATTGCTTTAGGTGTAAGGTTAGGTTGTTTTCTGAGATTTTCTTGTTTCTGAAGGTAGGATTGTATTGCTATAAACTAACCTCTTAAAACTGCTTTTGCTGCATCCTATACTTTTGGGTCATTGTGTTTTCATTGTCACTTGTTTCTAGGTTTTTTTTTTTTGATTTCCTCATTGATTGCATCAGTGATCTCTTGGTTATTTTTTTTTTTTCATTTTAACATCTTTATTGGAGTATAATTGCTTTACAATGGTATGATAGTTTCAGTTTCACAACAAAATGAATCAGTTATATATATACATATGTTCTCACATCTCTTCCCGTTTGTGTCTCCCTCCCTCCCACCCTCCCTATCCCACCCCTCCAGGTGGTCACAAAGCACCGAGCTGATCTCCCTGTACTATGTGGCTGCTTCCCACTAGTTATCTACCTTATGTTTGGTAGTGTATATATGTCCATGCCTCTCTCTCGCTTTGTCACCATTTACCCTTCCCCCTCCCCATAGCCTCAAGCCCATTCTCTAGTAAGTCTGTGTCTTTATTCCTGTTTCACCCCTAGGTTTTTCATAACATTTTTTTTCTTAAATTCCATATATGTGTTAGCATACGGTATTTGTCTCTCTCTTTCTGACTTACTTCACTCTGTATGACAGACTCTAGGTCTATCCACCTCATTACAAATAGCTCAATTTCGTTTCTTTTCATGGCTGAGTAGAATTCCATTGTATATATGTGCCACATCTTCTTTATCCATTCATCCGATGATGGGCACTTAGGTTGTTTCCATCTCCAGGCTATTGTAAATAGAGCTGCAATGAACATTTTGGTACATGACTCTTTTTGAATTATGGTTTTCTCAGGGTATATGCCCAGTAGTGGGATTGCTGGGTCATATGGTAGTTCTATTTGTAGTTTTTTAAGGAACCTCCATACTGTTCTCCACAGTGGCTGTATCAATTTACATTCCCACCAACAGTGTAAGAGGGTTCCCTTTTCTCCACACCCTCTCCAGCATTTATTGTTTCTAGATTTTTTGATGATGGCCATTCTGACTGGTGTGAGATGATATCTCATTGTAGTTTTGCTTTGCATTTCTCTAATGATTAATGATTTTGAGCATTCTTTCATGTGTTTGTTGGCACTCTGTATATCTTCTTTGGAGAAATGTCTATTTAGGTCTTCTGCCCATTTTTGGATTGGGTTGTTTGTTTTTTGTTATTAAGCTGCATGAGCTGCTTATAAATTTTGGAGATTAATCCTTTGTCAGTTGCTTCATTTGCAAATATTTTCTCCCATTCTGAGGGTTGTCTTTTGATCTTGTTTAGGGTTTCCTTTGCTGCGCAAAAGCTTTGAAGTTTCATTAGGTCCCATTTGTTTACTTTTGTTTTTATTTCCATTTCTTTAGGAGGTGGGTCAAAAAGGACCTTGCTGTGATTTATGTCATAGAGTGTCCTGCCTATGTTTTCCTCTAAGAGTTTGATAGTTTCTGGCCTTACATTTAGGTCTTTAATCCATTTTGAGCTTATTTTTGTGTATGGTGTTAGGGAGTGATCTAATCTCATACTTTTACATGTAGCTGTCCAGTTTTCTCAGCACCACTTATTGAAGAGGCTGTCCTTTCTCCATTGTACATTCCTGGCTCCTTTGTCAAAGATAAGGTGAGCATATGTGCGTGGGTTTATCTCTGGGCTTTCTATCCTGTTCCATTGATCTATATTTCTGTTTTTGTGCCACTACCATACTGTCTTGATTACTGTAGCTTTGTAGTATAGTCTGAAGTCAGGAAGCCTGATTCCTCCAGCTCCGTTTTTCGTTCTCAAGATTGCTTTGGCTCTTCGGGGTCTTTTGTGTTTCCATACAAATTGTGAAATTTTTTGTTCTAGTTCTGTGAAAAATGCCAGTGGTAGTTTGATAGGGATTGCATTGAATCTGTAGATTGCTTTGGGTAGTATAGTCATTTTCACAATGTTGATTCCTCCAATCCAAGAACATGGTATATCTCTCCATCTATTTGGATCATCTTTAATTTCTTTCATCAGTGTCTTATAATTTTCTGCATACAGGTCTTTTGTCTGATCTCTTGGTTATTAAGTAGTGTATTGTTTGTCCTCTATGTGTTTGTATTTTTTAAAGATCTTTTCTTCTAATTGTTATCTATTCTCATAGCATTGTGGTCGGAAAAAGTACTTGATATGATTTCAATTTTCTTAAATTTACCAGCGCTTGATTTGTGACCCACGATATGATCTATCCTGGAGAATCTTCCATCAGCACTTGAGAAGAATGTGTATTCTGTTGTTTTTAGATGGAATGCCCTATAAATATCAATTAAGTCCATCTTGCTTAAAGTATCATTTAAAGCCTGTATTTCCTCATTAATTTTCATTTTGCATGATCTGTCTATTGGTGAATGTGGGCTGTTAAAGTCCCCTACTATGAATGTTTTACTGTCAATTTCCCCTTTTATGGCTGTTAGTATTTGCCTTATGTATTGAGGTGCTCCTATGTTGGGTCCATAAATATTTACAATTGTTATATCTTCTTCGTGGATTGATCCCTTGATCATTATGTAGTGTCCTTCTTTGTCTCTTGTAATAGTCTTTATTTTAAAGTCTATTTTGTCTGATATGAGAATTGCTACTCCAGCTTTCTTTTGATTTCCATTTGCATGGAATAACTTTTTCCATCCCCTCACTTTCAGTGTGTATGTGTCCCTAGGTCTGAGATGGATCTTTGGTAGACAGCATATATACAGGTCTTTTTTTGTGTAACCATTCAACCAGTCTATGTCTTTTGGTTGGAACATTTAACCAATTTACATTTAAGGTAGTTATCAATATCTATGTTCCTATTATGATTTTCTTAATTGTTTTGGGTTTGTTATTGTAGGTCTTTTCTTTCTCTTGTGTTTCCTGCCTAGAGAAGTTCCTTTAGCATGTGTTGTAAAGCTGGTTTAGTGGTGCTGAATTGTCTTAGCTTTTGCTTGTCTGAAAAGGTTTTAATTTCTCCATCAAATCTGAATGAGATCCTTGCTGGGTAGAGTAATGTTTGTTGTAGCTTTTTCTCCTTCATCACATTAAATATGTCCTCCCACTCCTTTCTGGCTTGTAGAGTTTCTGCTGAAAGATCAGCTGTTAACCTTATGGGAATTTCCTTCTATTATTTGTTGTTTTTCCCTTGCTGCTTTTAATATGCTTTCGTTGTTTTTAATTTTTGATAGTTTGATTAATATGTGTCTTGGTGTGTTTCTCCTTGGGTTTATCCTGTATGGGACTCTCTGTGCTTCCTGGATTTGATTAACTATTTCCTTTCCCATATTAGGGAAGTTTTCAACTATAATCTTTTCAAATATTTTCTCAGTCCCTTTCTTTTTCTCCTCTTCTTCTGGGACCCTATAATTCGAATGTTGGTGCATTTAATGTTGTCCCAGAGATCTCTGAGATGGTCCTTAATATTTTTCATTCTTTTTTCTTTATTCTTATCTGCTGTATTTATTTCCACTACTTTATCTTACAGGTCAGTTATCCGTTCTTCTGCCTCAGTTATTCTGCTATTGATCCCTTCTAGAGAATTTTTAATTTCACTTATTTTGTTGGTCATCACTGTTTATTTGCTCTTTAGTTCTTCTGGGTCCTTGTTAAACGTTTCTTTTATTTTCTCCATTCTATTTCAACGTTTTTGGATCATCTTTACTGTCATTATTCTGAATTCATTTTCTGGTAGACTGCTTATTTCCTCTTCATTTGTTAGGTCTGGTGGGTTTTTGCCTTGCTCCTTCATCTGCTGTGTGTTTCTCTGTCTTCTCATTTTGCTTAACTTACTGTGTTTGGGGTCTCCTTTTCGCAGGCTGCAGGTTCGTAGTTCCCATTTTTTTTTTTTGGTGTTTGTCACCTGTGGCTATGGTTGGTTCAGTGGGTTGTGTAGGCTTCCTGGTGGAGGGGTCTAGTGCCTGTTTTCTGGTGGACGAGGCTGGATCTTGTCTTTCTGGTGGGCAGGTGCTAATGGATGGGGTTGTGTTCCTGTCTTGCTTGTTTTTTGGCATTGGGTGTCCTTCACTGTAGCTTGCTCGTCATTGAGTGGAGCTGGGTCTTGGTGTTGAGATGGAGTTCTCTGGGATATTTTCACCATTTGATATTACGTGGAGCTGGGAGATCTCCTGTGCACCAGTGTTCTGAAATTGCCTCTCCCGACTCAGAGACACAGCCCTGATGCCTGGCTGGAGCAAAAAGAGCCTGTCTTCCCCATGGCTCAGAATAAAATGGAGAAGACAAAAAGAAGGAAAGAAAGAAGAAGATTAAATAAATTAAAATAGAATAAAATAAATTATTAAAATAAAGAAAATAATTATTAAAGAAATTTTTTTCATGTAATTAAATAAACAACAAAAACGGACAGACAGAACCCTAGGACAAATGGTAAAAACAAAGCTTTACAGACAAAATCACACAGGGAAGCATACATACACATACACACTCACAAAATGATAAAAAGGGAAAAAAAATATCATTGCTCCCAAAGTCCACCTCCTCAATTTGGGATGATTCATTGTTTATTCAGGTATTTCACAGATGCAGGGTACATCACGTTGATTGTGGAGATTTTATCCACTGATCCTGAGTGTGCTGGGATTGATTTCCCTTTCTCTTCATTGTTTGCACAGTTCCTGGGGTTCAGCTTTGGATTTGGACCCGTCTCTGCATTTAGGTCGCCTGAGGGTATCTGTTCTTCGCTCAGACAGGATGGGGTTAAAGGAGCAGCTGATTCGGGGGTTCTGGCTCACTCAGCCTTGGGGGGGAGGTACGGATGTTAGGCGAGCCTGCAGCGGCAAAGGCCAGCATGATGTTGCACCAGCATGAGGCGCACTGTGTGTTCTCCCAGGGAAGTTGTCCCTAGATCACGGGACCCTGGCAGTGGCGGGCTGCACAGGTTCCCAGGAGGGCAGGTGTGGATAGTGACCTCTGCTGGCACAGAGGCTTCTTGGTGGCTGCAGCAGCAGACTTAGCATTTCATGCCAGTCTCTGGTGTCCGTGCTGAAAGCCACGGGTCATGCCCATCTCTGGAGCTCCTTTAAGCGGTGCTCTTAATCCCCTCTCCTGTTGCAGCAGGAAACAAAGAGGCAAGAAATGGTCTCTTGCCTCTTCAGCAGCTCCAGACTTTTTCCCAGACTCTCCCAGCTAGCTGTGGTGCACTAGCCCCCTTCAGACTGTGTTCATGTCGCCAACCCCAGTCCCCTCCCTGGGATCCAGCCAAAGCCGGAGCCTCAGCTCCCAGCTCCCACCCACCCCAGCGGGTGAGCAGACAAGCCTCTCAGGCTGGTGAGTGCTGGTCGGCACCAATCCCCTGTGCAGGAATCTTTCTGCTTTGCCCTCCGCACCACTGTTCCTGCACTCTCCTCTGTGGCTCCAAAGCTTCCCCCCTGCCACCTGCACTCTCCGCCAGTGAAGGAGCTTCCTAGTGTGTGGAAACCTTTCCTCCTTCTCAGCTCCCTCCCACTGGTGCAGGTCCCGTCCTTTTTCTTTTGTCCCTGTTTTTTCTTTTTTCGTTTGCCCTACCCAGGTACGTGGGGAGTTTCTTGCCTTTTGGGAGGTCTGAGTTCTTCTGTCAGCGTTCAGTAGGTGTTCTGTAGGAGTTGTTCCACATGTAGATGGCTTTTTGATGTATTTTGGGGAGGAAGGTGTTCTCCACGTCTTACTCGTCTGCCATCTTGAAGCTCCTCTCAGAACCATACTGTTTTATTTACTATACCTTTGTAATAGATTCTGGAATCAGGAAATGTAATGTCTCTGGGTTTGTTTTTCCTTCTCGAGATTGTTTTGGCAATTCAGGGTCTATTGTGTTTCCACAAGAATTTTATTTTTTTTCTCCTGTACTTCAAGGATTAAAAAATATAATAAAATGATGTAGGGAAAGGAAATTACTTTCAGAATATGCTGTTGGTAATTTTTTTATTTTAATTTTATTTTGGAATATATTTGATTAACAATGTTGTGATAATTTCCAGTGTACAGCAAAGTAATTCAGTTACACATATACATGTATCTACACCTTTTTAAATTCTCTTCCCATTTTGTTTATTACAGAATATGGAGCTGAGTAATCTGTGCTATAAAGTAGGTCCTTGTTGGTTATCTATTTAAAATATAGCAGTGTCTATATGTCAATCCCAAACTCCCAATCTATTACTTCCCCCTACCCTTCCCCCCCAGTAACCATAAGTTCATTTCCTAAGTCTATGAGTCTGTTTCTGTTTTGTATATAAGTTCATTTGTATCAAATTTTTACCATTCTGCATATAAGAGATATGTGAATTTGTTTTTCTCTGTCTGATTTACTTCACTTAGATTGATAATCTCCAGGTCCATCCATGTTGTTGCAAATGTCATTATTTCATTCTTTTGAATGGCTGAGTAATATTCCATTGCACATATGTACCACATCTTCTTTATCCATTCATTTGTGGATGAAAATTTAGGTAGCTCTATGTCTTGGCTATTGTAAACAGCACTTCAGTGAACATTGGTGTGCCTGTATTCTCTCAAACCATGTTTTTCTCCAGATATATGCCCAGGAGTGTGATTGCTGGATCATATGGTAGCTCTATTTTCAGTTTTTTAAGGAACCACTATACTGTTCTCCACAGTGGTTGTACCAATTTACATTCACACCAACAGCGTAGGAGGGTTCCCTTTTTCCCACACCCTCTCCAGCATTTATTGTTTGCAGACTTTTTGATGATGGCCACTCTGAGTGGTGTGAGGTAATATCTCATTGTAGTTTTGATTTGAATTTCTCTAATAATTAGCAATGTTGAGAATCTTTTCATGTGTCTCTTGGCCATCTGTATGTCTTCTTTGGAGAAATGTCTATTTAGTTTTCCTGCCCATTTTTGATTGGGTTGTTTGTGGTTTTATTTATTTATTTATTTATTTATTTTGGTTTTGCTTTTTGATATTGAGCCACAATAGCTGTAAATTTTGGAGATTAATCCCTTGTCGGTCACATCACTTGCAAATATTTTCTCTTATTCTGTAGGTTGTCTTTTCACTTTGTTTATAGTTTCCTTGGATGTGCAAGAGTGTTTGAGTTTAATTAGTTCCCATTTGTTTATTTTTGTTTTTATTTCCATTACTCTAGGTGATGGGTCAAAAAAGATATTGCTGTGATTTATGTCAAAGAGTGTTTTTCTTATATTTTCCTCTAAGAGTTTTATAGTATCCGGTCTTACCTTTAGTTCTTTAATCAATTTTAATTTTATTTTTGTGTATGGTGCTAAAAATGTTCTAATTTCATTTTTTTTTAACCTGTAGCTGTACAGTTTTCCCAGCACCATTTATTTCAGAGATTGATTTCTCTCCATTTTATAGTCTTGCCTCCTTCGTCATAGATTAATTGACCATAGTTGCCTGGGTTTATTTCTGGGCTTTCTGTCTTGTTCCATTGATCTATATTTCTATTTTTGTGCCAGTAACATGCAGTTATTTTTTTGTTTTGTTTTGTTTTTTAAGTGGGCAGGTTCAGATTTGACTTTGGAGGAATGCAAAACAGGATTTGCTGATGGATTTGATATGGGGAAGAGGAGGGAGAGGTCATTGATAACTTAGATTTCAGGGCATGACCTAGTGAAGCCAGTTTGGAGCTAAAGACAGAGTTGCAGTGTGTATAACCAGGAGGCACTTGATTTCTTCTTTTTTTAATTATTTATTTATTTTTGACTGTATTGGGTCTTCATTTCTGTGCAAGGGCTTTCTCTAGTTGCAGCAAGTGGGGGCCACTCTTCATCACGATGCACGGGCCTCTCACTATCACAGCCTCTCTTGTTGCATAGCACAGGCTCCAGACGCACAGCCTCAGTATTTGTGTTTCACTGGCCTATTTGTGTCCCCTGAATTGGCAGGCAGATTCTCAACCACTGTGCCACCAGGGAAGCCCTAACATGCAGTTTTGATTACTGTAGCTTTGTAGTATAGTCTGAAGTCAGAGAGCCCAATTCCTCCAGCTCTGTTTTTCTTTCTCAAGATTGCTTTACCTATTTGGGGTCTTTTGTGTCTCCATACAAATTTAATTTTTTTCTGTTCTAGTTCTGTGAAAAATTGGTAATTTGATAGGGATTGCATTGAATCTGTAGATTGCCTTGGATAGTATAGTCATTTTGACAATATTGATTCTTCCAATCCAAGAACTTGGTATCTTTCCATCCGTTTGTGTCATCTTCAATTTCAATTTATTTCTTCAGTATCTTATAGTTTTTGAACTACATGTCTTTTGCCCCTTAGGTAGGTTTATTCCTATATATTTTATTCTTTTTCATGTAATCGTAAATGGATTATTTTCTTAATTTCTTTTCTGACGTTTCTTTGTTAATGTATGGAAATGAAACAGATTTATGTGTATTAATTTTGTATCCTGCAAATTTACTGAATTTGTTTATTAGTTCTAATACTTGTTTGGTGGCCTCTCTAGGATTTTCTGGATATCATATCTTGTGATCTGCAAACAGTGACAGTTTTACTTCTTCCTTTGACAATATATATTCCTTTTATTTCTTTTTCTAGTCTGATTTCTGTAACTAGGACATCCAATGCTATGTAGGATAAAAATGACAAGGGTGGTCATCCTTGTCTTATACCTTATCTGATAGGAAAAAATTTAGCTTTTTACTTTTGAGTATGATATTTGCTGGAAGTTTGTCATATGTGGCCTTTATTAGGATGAGGTATGTTCCCTTTGTACCCACTTTGTTAAGATTTTTTATTATAAATGGATGTTGAATTTTGTCACAATTGTTTTGTGTCTATTGAGATGATCATGTGATTTTTATTATTTAATTTGTTAATGTGGTGTATCACATTGACTGGTTTGCAGATATTGAAATAACCTTGCATCCCTGGGATAAATACCACTTGATCATGTTGTATGAGCCTTTTTAGTGTACGGTCAATTTCAGTTTGGTAGTATTTTGCTGAGGATTTTTGCATCTATGTGCATCAGTGATATTGGCCTGGAATTTAATTTTTTTGTAGTGTTTTTGGTATTTGCTTGAGGGTAATGTTGGCCTCATAGAAGGAGTTCAAAAGTGTTCTTTCCTCTGCAGTTTTTTAAAAATAGTGTGAGAAGGACAGGTGTCAATTCTTCTCATTATTCTTGGTAGAATTCACCTTTGAAGCCCCTTTGTCCTGGATTTCTGTTTTTTGGGAATTAATTGATTACTGATTCAATCTCATTACTGACAATTGGTCTGTTCATATTTTGTATTTCTTCCTGATTCATCTTTGGAGATTGTACTTTTCTAGGAGTTTATCCATTTCTTCTAGGTTGTCCATTTTATTGGGTATAATTGTTCATAGTAATCTCTTATGATCTCTTGAATTTCTGTGGTGTCAGTTGTAACTTTTCCATTTTTATTTCTGATTTTTATATTTGAGTCCTCTTATATCATTGAAGAGATTGGCTAAAGGTTTATAAATTTTATTTATATTTTCGAGGAACCAGTTCTTAGTTTCATTTATCATTTCTATTGCTTTTTAGTTATTATTGTATTTATTTCTGCTCTGATCTTCATTATTTCTTTCCTTCTACTAACTGGGTTTTATTTGTTCTTCTAGTTCATTTAGGTGTTAGTTAAGTTGTTTATTTGAGATTTTTTTTCTTTTTCCCTGAGGAAGGTCTGCAGCAGTCTAAACTTCCCTCTTAGAACTACTTTTTTTTTTTTTTTGCAGTACGCAGGCCTCTCACTGTTGTGGCCTTTCCCATTGCGGAGCACAGGCTCTGGACTCACAGGCTCAGTGGCCATGGCTCATGGGCCCAGCCACTCTGCGGCATGTGAGATCTTCCTGGCCCGGGGCACGAACCCGTGTCCCCTGCATCGGCAGGCAGACTCAACCACTGCGCCACCAGGGAAGCCCTAGAACTACTTTTGATATGTTCCATAGATTTTGAAAATGTTGCATTTCCGTTTTCACTTGTCTTAAGGTATTTTTTAATTTCCTCTTTGATTTCTTCAATGACCGTTGGTTTTTCAGTAGCATATCGTTTAGCTTCCATGTGATTTCTAGTCCCATAGTGTTGTGGCCAGAAAAAAAATGGTTGATATTATTTCAATTTTCTTAAATTTATTGAGGCTTGCTTTGTGGCCTAGCATGTGATCTATCCTGGAGAATGTTCCTTGAGCACATGAGGAAAGTGTATTCTGCTGTTTTGGGATGGAATGCTCTCGATATATCTGTTAAGTCTGTATGATTTAATGTGTCATTTAAGTCCAATGTTTCTTTTTTGATTTTCTGTCTGGATGATACGTCCATTGATATAAGTGGGGTGTTAAAGTCCCCTGTTATTATTACGTTACTGTCACTTTCTCCCTACATTTGTTAATATTTGTTCTATGTATTTATTTGCTCATATGTTGGGTGCATATATAATTGTTATATTTTCTTGTTGGATTGACCTCCTTATGTAATGTCCTTCTGTGTCTCTTTTTACAGTCTTTGTTTTAAAGTCTATTTTGTGTAATATAAGTATTGCTACTCCAGCTTTCTTTCTGTTTCCATTTGCATGGAATAACTTTTTCCATTTCCTCACTTTTGTGAACTTTTTTTTCACTTAGAGAATTACTTTTAACATTTTTTGTAAATCCAGATTAATGGTACTAAACTATTTTAACTTTGCTTGTCTGTACAATTACCTCTCCTTCAAGTCTGAATGATAGCATTGCCAGTTAGAGTATTCTTAGTTGTAGGTTTTTTCTTTTATCATTTAAAATATATTATGCCACTCCCTTCTGGCCTCAAATTTTCTGCTCAGAAGTCAACTGACTGTCTTAATTGAGTTGTCTTTTATGTAATCAGTTTCTTTTCTCTTGTTGCTTTTAATATTCCCTCTTTATGTTTAATTTTTGACATTTTAATTATAATGTGTCTTGTTGTGGACCTCTTTGTGTTGATCTTGTTTGGGACTCTCTTGCTTCCTGGACCTGGATGTCTATTTCTTCTCCCAGGTTAAGCAAGTTTGCAGCTGTTACCACTTCAAATAAGTTTGCTTCCCATGTCTCTCTCTCTTTTCCTTCTGGGACCCCTAAAATGTTAATATTAGTATGTTTGATGTTGTCTCATAGGTTTCTTAAACTGTTTTCATTTAAAAAAATTATTTTCCCTTTTTATCTGCTCAGCTTGGGTGATTTCCACTCCTCTGTCCTCCAGTATACTGATCTATTCCTCTGTATCATCTAATCTACTATTTATTACTTCTAGTGAATTTAAAAATTTCAGTTATTGTAGTCTTCAGATCTCTTTTGTTCTTCTTTGTGTTTTCTAACTCTTGGTTAATATTTTCACTATGTTTATCCATTCTCTCCTGAGTTCACTGAGCATCATATACTTGTACTCTTTATTTGGTAAATTGCTTAGTTATTTTTCTGGGATTTTATTTTTTTCTTTTGTTTGGGACATATTCTTTTGTCACCTCATTTCATCTATTTTATTTGTATGTTTTGTGTATGTCAGTTATATTTCCCAGTCTTGGAGAAGTGACATTATGTGGGAGATATCCTATGGGGCCCAGCAGCATGCTACCCTCTAGGCACCAGAACCCTCATGTAGGCTGAGTGGGCCCTTCTGTTGATATAGGCCCAACTACTGGGGTCACTCTGATAGGTGTAGCTGGTCTCTGGCACAATGGGCTGCTTGACCTTGTCTTGTGCAAAAGCTCCCAGCTGCTTGTGGGCAAAGCCAAGTTCTTATACAGATGGCTGTGTGCCCTGGGGAGTTCCAAGGTGGTTCTGGCCCTCTGGAGCGTGAGGTCAGGTTCTTGTGCAGCTGGCTGTGGGGCACTGGGATCCTAAAGCCTGTGCAAGCCCACTAGTGGGCATGGCTGGGTCCTAGCACAATTGGCCTGGTGTCCCAGAGCCTCTAGTTGCAGGGACATGGGTCCTGGGGCTGGTGCCAGCTCACTTGTGTGTAGAACTAGGTCTCAGTTCAGCTGGCTGAGGGTTTAGGGTTGTCCTGGAGCAGTTGGCTCTGGGGCTCAGGGCACTTTCAGCTGCCAGTCTACTGGTGGGTAATTCTGTGTCTCAACATACCAAGATGCTCAGCCTGGGCAGGGGTGAGGTTCCAGGACTGGTGTCACTTAACTGGTGAGCAAGGGCAGGTTCTGGCACTAGTAGTCTAGAGAGAGGACTCCAGAATGGTACTTTCCAGCACCAATGTCCTCATGGTAGAACAAACTCTGCAAAATGGCTGCCACCGCTGTCTATTTCCCCAGAGGGAAGTCCCATTGGCCTCCTCCTCTTTGGGAGGCTCTCCAAGATCAGCAAGTGTGTCAGACCCAAGCTTCTATCAAATTGTTGCCTCTGCACTTTGTCACAAAGCATGTGAGATTTTGCATGTGCTTTTTAATATCAGAGTCTCTGTTTCCTACAGCCTTCCAGCTCCCCTGTATGAAAGCCCCACTGGCCTTCAAAGCAAGATGTGCTGGGGGCTTCATCTTCCTGATGCATGATCCCCAGACTGGGGAGCCTAATGTGTGACTCCTTCCTTTTTGAGGATAAACAGGAAAATTATGATTATCCTCCCATTTATAGGTCACCTACCCAAGGGTGTGGGTCATGACTGTACCTCATCTCCATGCCTTCCAAACATCTAATTTTGGTTCCTTCTTTATATCCATAGTTATGGAAAATCTGTTCTGCTAGTCTTCAGGTTGTTCTTATCAATAGTTGTTCTATAAATCATTGTAATTTTGGTGTGTCCTTGGGAGGACGTGATCTCAGGGTCTTCCTACTGCAACATATGGGCCACACCTCCTTTTCTTTTCTTATTACATTAGCTAGGACTTCCAATACTGGTGAATTATGATGAAACTATAATGGTAAGTGGGGACATCTTTCTTTTTCCTAATTTTAGCAAGAAATCTAGTTTCTCAACATTGTATGATGCTAGCTGTAAGTTTTCTGTAGATGTGATTTATTAAGTTGAGAAAGTTTCCCTCTATTCCTAGTTTGTTGAGAGTTCTTTTTTTGCTTTTTTTTTTGTGTTTGGTGTTTTTTGCAGTACGTGGGCCTCTCACTGCTGTGGCCTCTCCCGTTGTGGAGCACAGGCTCCAGATGCACAGGCTCAGTGGCCATGGCTCACAGGCCCAGCCACTCTGTGGCATGTGGGACCCTCCTGGACAGGGGAAAGAACCCATGTCCCCTACATTGGCAGGCGGACTCCCAACCACTGTGCCACCAGGGAAGCCCTGTTGAGAGTTTTTAAATCATGAATGAGTTTTGTAATTTGTCAAATGATTTTTCTGCATTTACTCATATGATCATCTAAATTATCTTCTTACTTGTTGAGGTGATGGATATCATAAATTGATTTTACAATGTTGAACCAGACTTGTATACCTGGAATAAATCCTGCTAGTTTGTGGTGTATAATTATTTTATTAATTGTTGGATATGATATGCTAATATTTTTTGAGGGTTTTTGCATCAATATTCATGAGAGATATTGGTCTACAGTTTTATTTTAGTATCTTCATCTAGTTTGGATATTAGGGTACTGTTGACCTCATAAAATGATTTAGAAAGTATTCCCTCTACTTCTATCTTCTGGATGAGATTGTAGAAAATTGCTATAATTTCTTCCTTAAATATAAGTAAAAATCCACCATTGAACACATCTGTGCCTTTTTTTTAATTTGAAAAGAATATTAATTTTTTTTTCAATTTTTTAATGGATATAGGCCTATTCAGATCATTTATTTCTTCTTGTGTGAATTTTGGCAGATTGTGTCTTTCAAGGAATTAGTCAATTCCATCTTGTTATCTAATTTGTGGTTATAGTTTGTCATAATATTTTTTATTATCCATTTAATGTTCATTGAATATGTTCTGATACCCCCTCTCTTATTTCTGGTACTAGTAGTTTGTGTCTTTTTTCCTGCCTAGAGCCTATCAATTTTATTGTGCTTTCAAATAATGAGATTTTGGTTTTGTTAATTTTCTGAATTGATCTTTTTTTTTCAATTTCATTGATTTGTGTTCTAATTCTTATTATTTCTTTTCTTCTGCTTACTGTATACATAATTTCCTTCTCTTTTTTTAGTTTCCTGAGGTAAAAGCTTAGGTTATTGATTTTAGAACTTTCTTCTCTAATACATGCATTCAGTGTTATAAATTTCCCTCTAAGGACTGTTTTGCTGCATCCCACAAATATTGATATTGTATTTTCATTTTCATTTAGTTGACACTTCTATTTAACATAGTATTGGAAGTCATAGTAACAGCAATCAGACAAGAAAAAATAATAAAAGGAATCCAAATAGGAAGGGAAGAAGTAAAACTGTCACTATTTGCATGACATGATATTATATATAGAAACCCCTAAAGTGTCCACTTCAGAATTGTTAGAACTAATAAATTCATTCAGACAGTTGCAGGTTACAAAATTAATATACAAAAATCTGTTGCTTTTCATTACACTAATATTGAACAATCAGAAAGAGAAAGTAAAAAAAATATTTTTTATAATAACCTCAAAAAGAGTAAGATACCTAAGAGTAAACGTAACCAAAGAGGTGAAAGACCTATACTCTGAAAACTATAAAATGCTGATGAAAGAATGTGAAAATAATTCAAATAAATGGGAAGATAGTCTGGGTTCTTGGGTTAGAAGACTTAATATTGTTAAAATGTCCATACTACCCAAAGTAATCTACATATTTAACATAATACTTATCAAAATACCCATGGCAGTTTTCATTGAGCTAGAACGTATAATTCTAACATTTATATGAAACCACAAAAGAGCCCAAATTGCCAAAGCAATCTTGAGGAATAAAAGGACAAAGCCGGAGTTATCACACTTCCTGACTTAAGAATATACTACAGAAATACAGTAATCAAAACATCATGTTACTGGCACAAAACCGGACACATAAATCAATGAAAAAGAATAGAAAGACCAGAAATAAACTGATGCGTTTGTGGTTGATTAACCTATGACAAAGAAGACAAAAATATACAATGGAGAAAAGACATTCTCTTCAATAGGTGGTGCTGGGAAAACTTGATAGCTACATGTAAAAGAATAAGATTACAACATTTCCTCACACCATATACAAAATAAACTCAAAATGGATTAAATAACTAAATGTAAGACCTGAAATCATGAAACTCCTAGAACACTCTTTGACACAAATGGTAGCAATTTTTTTTATCTGTTTCCTAAGGCAAGATAAATAAAAGGAAAAATAAATAAATGGGACCTAATTAAACTTAAATATTTCTACACAGTAAAGGAAACCGTCAACAAAACAAAAAGACAGCTTACTGAAATGGAGAAAATATTTGCAAATGATATGACCAATAATGGGTTAATATCAAAAATTTATAAACAGTTCATACAACTGAATATCAAAAAAACAAAAAGCCAAATTTAAATATGGGCAAAAGACCTGAATAGACATTTCTTTCTAAGAAGATATACAGATGGCCAACAGGCACATGAAAAAATGCTCAACATAGCTAATCATCAGAGAAATGTAAATCAAAACCACAAAGAGATATCACTGCACACCTGTCAGAAAAGCTATCATCAAAAAGTCCATAATTAACAAATTTTGGTAATAATGTGGAGAAAAGGGAACTCTAATACACTGTTAGTGGGATTGTAAATTGGTGCAGCCACTATGAAAAACAGTATGGAGGTTCCTCAAAAAAATAAAAATAGAACTACCATACAATCCAGAAACTCCAATCCTGGGTATATAGCTGAAGAAAACAAAAACACTGATTCGAAAAGATGCATGCACACCAGTGTTAAGAGCAGCATTATTTACAATAGTCAAGATATTGAAGTAACCTAAATACCCATCAACATAAGAATGGGAAAAGAATATATAGTATACTGAGAAAACCATAATTCAAAAAGTCATGTACCACAATGTTCATTGCAGCTCTATTTACAATAACCAGGACTTGGAAGAAACCTAAGTGTCCATCGACAGATGAATGGATAAAGAAGATGTGGCACATATATACAATGGAATATTACTCAGCCATAAAAGAAATGAAACTGAGTTATTTGTAGTGAGGTGGATGGACCTAGAGTCTGTCATACGGAGTGAAGTAAGTCAGAAAGGGAAAAACAAATACCGTATGCTAACATATATATATGGAATCTAAAAAAATGGTCATGAAGAACCTAGGGGCAAGACAGGAATAAAGATGCAGACCTACTAGAGAATGGACTTGAGGACATGGGGAGAGAGAAGGATAAGCTGTGACAAAGTGAGAGAGTGGTAGTGTATATATGGACATATATACACTATCAAACATAAAATAGATAGCTAGCGGGAAGCAGTTGCATAGCACAGGGAGATCAGCTCGGTGCTTTGTGACAAGCTAGAAGGGTGGGATAGGGAGGGTGGGAAGCAGGGAAACACAAGAGGGAAGAGACATGGGGATATACGTATATGTATAACTGATTCACTTTGTTATAAAGCAGAAACTAACACACCATTGTAAAGCAATTATACTCCAATAAAAATGTTAAAAGAAAAAAGAATATATAGTATATATATATACACAATGTACTATTAGCCTTAAAAAGGAACAAAATTCTGCCATTCACAACAACATGGATGAACCTAGGGAATATTATGCTTAGTGCAATAAGTCAGACAGAGAAAGACAAATAATGTATGATATCACTTATTTGTGAAATCTAAGAAAAAAATACAATTTAATGTACATGCAAAACAGGAACAGACTCACAGATATAGAAAACAATCTTGTGGTTACTAAAGGGGAAGGAAAGAGGGGTTACTAAAGGGGAGGCACAAATTTGGGGTATGAAATTAACAGATACAAACTACTATGTATATAATAGATAAACACCAAGTATATATTGAATAGCACAGGGAATTATAGCCATTATGTTGTAAAAACCTATAATGTAGTATAATCTGCAAAAATAATGAACCACTAAGCTGTACATCTGAAATTAATATTGTAAATCAACTATACTTCAATTTGAAAAGATCTACAAATTCAACATATCACCCAAGGCAATCTACAGATTCAATGTATTTTCTATCAAAATACCAATGGCATTTTTCACAGAACTGAAATAAATAATCCTAAAATTTTTATGGAACCACAAAAGACCTGAAATAGTGAGAAGAATCTTAAGAAGGAACAAGACTGGATGTATCTTGTTGCCTGATTTCAAACTATATTACAAAGCTATAGTAATAAAACTGCATGATACGGGCATAAAAATAGACACATAGATCATTGGAATAGAATAGAGAACCCAGAAATAAACCCATGCTTATATGATCAATTAATTTACAACAATGGAACCAAGGATATACAATGGGAAAAAGTCTCTTCAGCAAATGGTGTTGGGAAAACTGAGTAGTTACATGCAGAAGAATGAAACTGAACTCCTTTCTTACACCATATACAAAAATAAACTCAAAATGTCATAAAGACTTAAATGTGAGACATGAAATAATAAAACTCCTAGAAGAATATATAGGCTAAATGGTCTTTGACCTCAGACTTAGCAATATATTTTTTCAATAATTCTCTTCAGGCAAGGGCAACAAAAGGAAAAATAAACAAATGGCACTACATTAAACTAAAAAGCTTTTGCACAGCAAAAGAAACCATCAACAAAATGCAAAGGAAACCTACTGAGTGGGAGAATATATCTGCAAATCATATATCCTATATGAGGTTAATATTCAAAATATACAAAGATCTCATATAACTAAACATCAAAAACACAAACAACCTGATTAAAAAATAGGCAGAGAATTTGAATAGATATTTTCCCAAAGAAGATATATAGATGGTGACAGACATATGAAAAGCTACTCAACATCACTAATCATCAAGGAAATGCAAATCAAAACCACAATATCACCTCACACCCATCAGAAAGACTACTATCAAAAAAAAACAAAACTTAGCAAATGACAAGTGTTTGCAAGGATGTGGAGAATGGGGCACCTTTGTGCACTGCTAGTGAGAAAGTAATTTGGAGTGGTCACTATGCAAAATTGTACTGAGATTCCTCAAAATGTTATAAATAATGTCATTTCATGGGGCTGGTTTGAGAATATGCTAAGATATGTCTGCAAAAAGCCTAACACAATCCCTGGCCTGTATTTAGCACTCATTGAATATTAAATTATTTTATGCCACTTGACCCTGAAAATTACCATGGGCTCTGTACAAATCCAGCAGCACAGTCAGAAAGTAAAAGAACTGAGAATAAAGATGGAGGGCTATCTCCCAGACAAAAATGCTTTTTAACCTCTTTACCTACCCCAATATCATTATTTTCCTCAAGTCCAGTTTATAAGATTTTATTCTATAATATCACTTCCCTTTCCTACTCATACTTTTTCATTTTAATCTGATTTCACATGGATGAATATGTTAGGAGAAACAAGTCTATTTTTTTCAGGGCTCTTCATCTTCCTACTGAAAGCCTTGTCTCTTAATTCTATGAAAACTCTGATCACTTAAGTTATTGCTCCTTTCCATAGCTGGAGAGTATATGTAAAATACTGTCTTCTTTACTATGGTGATCAATCCAAGCTTTTCAATTTCCTAATCCTTATTTGTGCTTAATAGACAAAGACAAAAGATTAACAGACTGTGTACAAATACTTCAGACTTTGAAGCTTAAAGTCTGAAGCTTAAGTACATCACTACAATTTCAGAGGAAAAGATACATGAGAAACATAGCAAATCTAACTTTTAAAAGTGATGATTAATTTTATTGAGACAATAGTTAAGATTCTGTTTTAAACCTTCTATTTGTTCATAATGATTCAGAAAATAATCACATTTTATTGCAATGTGTTAGGCTGATTCAATCACCCAATGTAAATAGTGGTTGATTAATATAACTTGAATGAAGTTATTGCACAGAAAGTATGAAAATAAATACAAATAATTTGGTGAAAACCTAATGTAAGTAGTTTTTTTTCCAAATAAACAATTGCAAAGATCTTTTTCCTGATGGCTCACAATTAGTCCTGATATGAAATGAAAGGAAATGATAATATTAAAATTGATATATACTTTTAAATATTCATATTTAAAGAACTTATACTAGAAAGAGACGTGTGTTCCTCAAGGACAATATTAAAAATTTAGAGGGTTTTTGGAGGACACGTGGGGGCTGCAATGCACCATCTGGATCTCCCATAAGAACTGAAATGATTCATTTCCCCAGTGGCTAGGAGTGTTGCTTGTTGACAGTCCTTTGCTGTCAGTCCTTTGAAGAAATTGCCCTACACTGCAGAAAGCTGTTTCACCCTCTTCTCCAAGAGTAGCTCATATCTAATACAAATTCATGTGGGCTTAAAAAGGCCTGATATCCTTGTCCTATCTTGGGACAATTTTGAAGAGTCATTTCTGTTTGAGAGATTCCCATTGGGTCAGCTGAGGCCTTTTTTGAGACTGCTCACAAAGTGAGCAAATGCTGTTGGAAAAATGGTGCTGATATACTTGTCTGATGCAGGGTTACCATAAAACTTTAATTTGTAAAAAAAAAAAAAAAAACACAATACCTGCAAGGAGCAATAAAGTGAAGAGCAGTCAAATGAGATGTGCTTGTAATGTCATTCTGGTACTGATGATATATAAATACTTAAATTATTAAAAGTCCTTAGAATTCTTGAATGCTTAAACGACAGTATCTCAACCAAGCAAATGTTGGTATATTTAGGGGTCATGGTCAATTCAGGGGCTATCTCTAAGCTGTACTCCTCTCCAGAACATTCAGAACTGCACATTGTTCCTCAGAGTAACAGAAAGTCACCCTCAGACTTTGTTACACCAGTCTAGTCACACCCAAGAGATAAGAAGCCAAATAATCAATTTAGGTAAGATCGTTTTATTATGTAGGTCTGTTGCCTTTTGGTAAGCTGACTCTTTCTGGAGAATTCCATTGATTAGAGAAGGATGTTAATTTAATAAAGTGAAGGTCAGGTTTCTAAGGATAAATTGCTGTCTTACTTTATTCCATGTTACAGACACAGACAACCATCTTAAAAATAGCAGCAATGCCCATAACAGGAACAGAATGAGAAGGTGAAAATAAATTTATAATTTTAAAAAATGAAATGAAAAAAAATTTACAATTAGTAGTAATAGCTTCACATAGCAAAGACACAAAGTTTATCATTTCAACTGATATGCTAATTGCTTATATCATTTGGGGATTTCCATTTCCATACCTTGGGCACCTGAAGCTCGGTTGAAGTATAATCTTATTTCTTCATGAATACTCCCTGACCAAAATAGGCAATATTTTCCTTTACAAATCCTTTTTTTCCACTTCTTAAAATTCTGGATTTAGAATAACAGAGTTAAATTAGATTAATAAATTGTTCATCAACTCTTTGTTTTAAAATATTCTGCATTGTTAGCTTGTGCATTTGAGATAAACTAAGGAGGGTATTACAATCATAAGTTATAATTTACTGAGAATTCATCTTACTTTTTATATACTGCAGAAATTTTTCTAAAATATTATATGACAGGAAAAGTCAAAGTGAATTCTTATTACAGAAGTTTGATTTAATCTAGTGCTCATTCCATTTGAAAAGACAAGTCCACAAATATTAGGTACAAAAAAACTTAACTTGCATCGTCACACATTTTAAATGCCAAGTTATTTCTTTATTTTCTACTTGTATTCAATATAAATTATTTATTACATGTGAACATTTACTGTATATGAATATATATATGGTGTGTAAATGTTGATGTGTTTTAAGGCCATTTGTTCAGTAGGACATATTCACTGAAAACAAATTATTTTTGCTTTACCTTCTACTTTGGTCACTTACTAATTCTGATTAAAATGGCAAGGAAATCTGTCCTCATTATGGTCTGAGTAGCAGCAATTTATGGATGAATAACATGATATAAATGATAACAATAATAAACACTAACATTTATGTTTTGCTTACCATATGATGCCAGATGCTATCTTAAACACTTCCCATTTATTGACTTATTAAACTTTCATAGCAATCACAGCAGACACTTATTATCCTTATTTAACAGCTTAGAAAACTGAGGCACAGGCACTATGTAACCTGTCCAACATAACAAAGTTAGCATTTACTGAAACTGGGAGTTGAACCCAGGCAGGCTGTCTCTAGAGTCTGTACCCTTAACTGCTATGTATATTGCTTCTCATAAATCATAAAAGACCTACGGATTCCATGAATCTACCTAACATTTTTAAATTAATTACATTTTATTTATGTAATGCATTAATGTGATTTAAAACTAAAACACAAAGACTTATGTTGAGAAAAAATTAAAGAGTTCAATGCCTCATCTTTCTCCATCACCAGTTTTACTCCCAGAAACAACTGTTTTCAAATATTTTAGTTATTTTTCTGAAACTTACCTTTCTGTTTCAAAACAATGAGCTTAAACTGTTTTACTTGATGAATCAATTCTAGACAGAATTTTCTGATTTTTTTAATAGCAAAGGAAAATTTATTTCTAGTACTTGATTTATTTCTAGTACCTTCTCCCCATCCTTTTAATTAATTTATATATATTATGTTTTCTTAAATGGATAGTTAACATTTGCAACATTAAACTAAGTTAATGGTGTTCATTGCAGAGCCATATAAATACATTATGACCGTCTTTCCTTTCCTGGGCAACAATTTTCTCCATGAGTTAATAATTGCCTTATTTTTTTAAAAAAATGCTTAGTTTTCTATGTACCTATCCACAATTATTTTCATATACTCTCAGATCTGTAATTATATACCTTTAAACATTAATTTCCTAATAAAATTGTTAGACAATGTAGAACTTTTTTTCCCTCTTTCTCTGGAAATCTCTTTCCTGGAGGTTTTTGTCCACTTGTCTCATTCCTGACTTGTTCTGTAGGATTGCTGTTTAGTTATTCTGGGACTTCCATTAATTCCTTTTCTTCCATGGAACCACTATTTCATATATCACATATCTTCTTTATATTTTGTCTAAATCTTTCTTTTTAAAGGAGACGCTTCCAGAGAAAGGGTGCATAGAAGGTAAATTTTTGATGACCTACCCTTATACTTGATTCTTAGTTTGGTCTGATATAGAATTCCATATGGAAAATTATTTTCCCTCAGAATTTTGAAGGCATTTGACTATTATTTTCTATATTGTAATGTTTCTTTTAGAGTGTGTAATGACATTCTAATTACTTACTATTTATGTATGTGACATTTTCTTCCCAATAATTTTAAGGTTTCTCTTTGTCCCTAGGGATAGGACATTTTTAAATCTTGTTATAACCAAGCAGGACCCTATGGGACCTTCCTGGATCAGATCCCTCCCCCATATCCTGGGCTTTAGCTCCTCTCTGAAGTACCTAGATAACAGTACCCAATGCACATTTCCTGAGTTGTTTTACAGGTGCTAAAACCCCCACCAAAAGGAAAATGTTAACTACTTGATGACCATGGGCACATAGGCCTCCAGGCCTACAGGAGCCTAAGGACTGATAATGTTATCCCCAGTGACACTGCCCTGCTACCTCACCATCAACCAATCAGAGAATTTTGTATGAGCTGATCACATACCCTGTGACCACCCTCTCTTACCTGGCCTTTAAAAATGCTCTCCTGAACCCCATCAGGGAGTTCAGGTGTTTTGAGTATTAGCTTCCCTGGACTCCTTGCTTGCTGCCCTGCAATAAACATTGTACTTTCCTTCATCACAACTCAGGGTCTTTGGCTTTACTGCATGGATGAATGGACCAAGTTTGGTTTGGTAACAATGTGCCATGGTAAGGTTGTGTTTTTTGTTTTTGAATTTTTCAAATCAGTGTCCTAGGACTGGACCATTCTTTTATAATTTTTTTTTCTTTTTTTACATGTATATAATTGCATCTACTGTCTTTTTTCTGTTCTCTTTTTGAAAGTACCACTAGTCATATGTGAACACCTCATAGTTTTATCTTGCTCAATTTCTTCTAAGAATAAATCTGCAGTCTTCTGCCTGGGTGGAGAAAGAGTTTTCACATTGCTGAATGGTGTAAAAATCACAGGGGATCTAATGACTGCATGTAACAGTGTTTAATCTCCCTGGGTTCAGTCATTCCCTCCTCATCACTCTAACACTTCTGCTCCCCAACCTTCAATCATACTTCAGATCTTTAAATTGTGAGGCTTCCAGAGGTTCTGCGGAAGGGATTGATCCATTTAATTTTATCATGTCCTTTACAAGGCATTTTAGATTGTAGCTTTCTCAACTCTGCAAAGACTGTTACCACACTTTTATTTACTTTCTGCTTTTAATAAGAGTATTGCAATCTCTTGCCCACTGATATTCCCTTCCTGTTCACTGTGTCATTGTAAATTTATACCTTATACATACCTTCAATGTCATTATAGTAAGGTTTCAGATGGGAGAGTAGATAAACACATGAGATTAACCTGTTGTGTTTAGAGAAAAGTTTAACAAAGCATTTCCCCCTACAAATGTGACCTACTTTTTCCCCAAGAATTTTCCTACCAAAGGTTGACAGCACACAATTTTAAGGAACTGTGAACATTTTACTGAAGTAATCTTATCAAAAAGATGGTGTGAACTTACAAAGAGTTTATTGAATTTAAGAGTCACAAGATATACTTTTCAACATCTCTCCTGTCTGCATAGCTGAGTAAAAATTTCTATCACTGTCCTTTTCACTGTGCATTAAGGACAATTCTTCCAACAGGAGAAAGGTTAGTCCAAATGATGCCCTAAGTTTATCTCAGAACTATAATTTCATTAATTTATCTATGGTAATAAATGGCTAATAGTCTCTTGAATTTTTTTTTCCTGTTCATTTCACTTATGGCTCCGGATAGTTTCCCTTCTCCACACATCATCTTTAAAATTCCCATATTATAGGGGAGACGCCTTCAAGATGGCAGAGGAGTAAGACGTGGAGATCACCTTCCTCCCCACAAATACATCAAAACTATCTACATGTGGAACGACTCCTACAGAACATGTACTGAACACTGGCAGAAGACCTCAGACTTCCCAAAAGGCAAGAAACTCCCTGCATACCTCGGTAGGGCAAAAGAGAAAAGGAAAACAAGAGACAAAAGAATAGGGACGAGGCCTGCACCTCTGGAAGGGAGCTGTGAAGGAAGAAAAGTTTCCACACACTAGGAAGCCCCTTCACTGGAGGAGATGGTGGGCAAGAGGGTTGAGGGGGAAGTCTCAGAGCCATGGAGGAGAGCGCAGCAACTGGGGTGAAGATGGCAAAGCGGAAAGATTCCTGCACAGAGGATTGGTGCTGACTAACACTCACCAGCCTGAGAGGCTTGTCTGCTGACCTGCCGGCCAAGACGGGTGGAGGCTGGGAGCTGAGGCTCAGGCGTTGGAGGTCAGATCCCAGGGAGAGGACTGGGGTTGGCTGCGTGAACACAACCTGAAGGCAGCTAGTACACCACAGCTAGCCGGGAGGGAGTCTGGGGAAAAGTATGGAACTGCCTAAGAAGCAAGAGACCATTCTTTCAGGATGCACAAGAAAAGGGGATCCAGAGCACTGCCTAAACGAACTCCAGAGACAGGTGCAAGCTGTGGTTATCAGCACGGACACCAGAGATGGGCATAAGATGCTAAGGCTGCTGTTGCAGCCACCAAGAAGCCTGTGTGAAAGCACAGGTCACTATCCACACCTCCCATCCCGGGAGACTGTGCAGCCCGCCACAGCCGGGATCCCATGATGCAGTGACAGCTTCCCGGGAAGAACACACGGTGTGACTCAGGCTGTTGCAACATCATGCTGGCCTCTGCCACCACAGGCTAGCCCCGTATTCTGTACCCTTCCCTCCCCCTGTCCTGAGTGAGCCAGAGCCCCCTAATCAGCTGCTACTTTAACCTCATCCTCTCTGGGTGGGGAACAGATGCCTTCAGGTGACCTACATGCAGAGGCACGATCAAATACAAAACTGAACCCCAGGAGCTGTGCAAACATAAAAGACAAAAGGAAATTTCTCCCAGCAGCCTCAGGAGCAGTGGATTAAATCTCCACAATCAACTTAATGTACCCTGCATCTCTGGAATACCTGAATAGACAATGAATCTTGCCAAAACTGAGACAGTGGACTTTGGGAGCAACTGTAGAGTTGGGGTTTGCTTTCTGCATCTAATTTATTTATGGTTTATGTTTATCTTAGTTTAGTATTTAGAGCTTATTATCATTGGTAGATTTCTTTATTCATTTGGTTGCTCTCTTCCATATATATATATATATATGTATATATATATATTTATATATTTATTTCATTTTAATCTTTCTGTGAGAGTGTATGTGTATGCTTCTTTGTGTGATTTTAGCTGTATAGCTTTGCTTTTGCCATTTATCCTAGGGTTCTACCTGTCCATTATTTTGTTTTTTTGTGTTTTATATATTTTTTCGTTAGTATAGTTTTTTGCACTTGTTATCATTGGTGGATTTCTTTTTTTTTTTTTTTCCTCCCTTTTCTTCTGAGCCATGTGGCTGAAGGGTCTTGGTGCTCTGGCTGGGTGTCAGGCCTTAGCCTCTGAGGTGGGAGAGCCGAGTTCAGGACATTGGTCAACCAGAGACCTCCCGGCCCCACATAATATCAAACAAAAAAGACCCTGAAGAGCCAAAGCAATCTGGAGAAAGAAAAATGGAGCTGGAGGAATCAGGCTCCCTGACTTCAGACTACACTACAAAGCTACAGTAATCAAGACAGTATGGTACTGGCACAAAAACAGAAATATAGATCAATAGAACAGGATAGAAAGCCCAGAGATAAACCCATGCACATATGGTCACCTTTTGTTTGATAAAGGAGGCAAGAATATGCAGTGGAGAAAAGATAGCCTCCTCAATAAGTGGTGCTGGGAAAACTGGACAGCTACTTGTAAAAGAATGAAATTAGAACAATCCCTAACACCATATACGAAAATACACTCAAAATGGATTAAAGATCTAAATGTAAGGACAGACACTATCAAACTCTTAGAGGAAAACATAGGCAGAACACTCTATGACATAAATCACAGCAAAATCCTTTATGACCCACCTCCTAGAGAAATAGAAATAAAAAACAAAATTAAACAAATGGGACCTAATGAAATTTAAAAGCTTTTGCACAGCAAAGGAAACCATAAACAAGATGAAAAGACAACCCTCAGAATGGGAGAAAATATTTGCAAATGAAGCAACTGACAAAGCATTAATCTCCAAAATTTATAAGCAGCTCATGCAGCTCAATACCAAAAAAACAAACAACCCAATCCAAAAATGGGCAAAAGACCTAAATAGACATTTCTCCAAAGAAGATATACAGATTGCCAACAAACACATGAAAGAATGCTCAACATCATTAATCATTACAGAAATGCAAATCAAAACTACAATGAGATATCACCTCACACTGGTCAGAATGGCCATCATCAAAAAATCTAGAAACAATAAATGTTGGAGAGGGTGTGGAGAAAAGAGAACCCTCTTGCACTGTTGGTGGGAATGTAACTTGATACAGCCACTTTGGAGAACAGTATGGAGGTTCCTTAAAAAACTACAAATAGAACTACCATGCGACCCAGCAATACCACTCCTGGGCATATACCCTGAGAAAACCATAATTCAAAAAGAGCCATGTACCAAAATGTACATCACAGCTCTATTTACAATAGCCAGGACATGGAAGCAACCTAAGTGTTCATCAACAGATGAATGGATAAAGCAGATGTGGCACATATATACAATGGAATATTACTCAGCCATAAAAAGAAATGAATTTCAGTTATTTGTAGTGAGGTGGATGGACCTAGAGTCTGTCATACAGAGTGAAGTAAGTTAGAAAGAGAAAAACAAATGCCATATGCTGACATATATGTGTGGAAAAAGTACTAGTTTATTTAATTTCTTACTCTGACTAAGCAGATTTATTCATTCAAATGCAGGAAAAAGAAAAAAAAAGAAGAAAGAAGAGGACTTCAGCTCTTCCAAAATGTAAATTACTAACACAATTGCAGATACTTATGCCAACATAAAGCTAAATTTAACAAGCCCTCTGGAGTTTGAAATCCTCTGAACAGTTAATCTAATGGTTGGTATGCACTTTCTTTCAGGGAAGTTGTCTGTATTAAAATGAGAAATATGCAGGTAGGGAAATAGACACCTTAATGAACTATTTGCATAATAAAAATTAATGGTCAGTTTCTTCTTTATGTCCAGTTCACAGATTATCAATAAAAAATATTGCAGCGGATTCCATTATCCATATTTATTAAAATTACCCTCTGAGTCTATTAGAGAATGTTTGTAAGTTAACAAACATTGAAACAGTTTTCTGACATGCAATAATAATTAGCTTGAAGTTTAGGGGAACTCTTTGCCACACTTGTATTTTAGTAGTTGTCTTCTATAATATACACACTTTTCTTGTCCATATTGCTGAACCATAATAATCCTGAAATCATTTTCTTAAGGAATTTTATTCCATGGTAAAATACTGTAATCTGAGTCATAAATCAATCAAAAGCTGATTTAATTTAATGGACAGTGTAATTAGTATTTTAGAAATAATTGAAATGCCAACTCTTTTCCAATACAAATGAAGAAATTGTCATTTTATGCCTAGATAATTCAGGAGGAAAATGTGGTGAAACTGAAGAATATTCTATGTAAGAATTTTATATTAATACACATGCTTTCTAATATTTTGAGTTCTTAAATATTCAGATTTTAGGTCAGGCTAAAGGAATAGGGAGGTGCACTAAACAAGCGTTCAATCACCTAAAACTAATTGAAAATCCACCCTATTAACCATTTCATTTCTTATTACACTAATTAAAGATACAGAATTCATTAATATATACCTACATATATTACAGTTGGAAGAAACATATTCTAATTTAAACAAGACTGTAAGATCCTTGTGGGTAAGATATTGCTATATATTTTAGACTATTGTATTCCCTAGCATACAGTTAGGCATAGCCCAACAAATTAATATCTCTAATTATTAAAGAACTAGCTGTATATCCTTCAACTATGCCACTAAGGAAAGTAACATTTTGACAAAAAGCTCTAAAATTAATATTGATGCATACAAATCATCACCAATGTGGAAAATGTTTCCTTAGAACTTTCCACTGGATACATTCACTATAGAATCACAGTAGGATTAATATATTTGATTTGAGAAATGGAAAAAGTTTTAAACCGTAGGATATTAGACCCATAAGTCATCATACAGAATATCTACTTCAAGCCCTACAATACTCAGTTGAAAGAATTTGTAACCAGAGAATTGTCTTTCTGTGCTCAGCAAGTTAATTGGCCATATATTACCATTCTTATCTTAGTCCCACACTTAATTTTTTAAAATAAAAATACACATATATTTGTATATTAACAAAGAGAAAATTCTTCTTCTCATTTTATTTATGGTAAATAATCAAATTTTAAGAAAAAGACATTCTTCACCTTTATAGTTATAGTTCTCTCTGGCATTTATTGAATACCTGGATCGTGCTTGTCTTACAAAGGAGGACCAATACGAGAATACTGACTGAGTTGAATTATCTTAATAAGGTGCTACTTCCCTCACCCAAAAGCCATTTATTTGTAAAGCAACCTGAAGCCAACTAAATTTAGAGAATGTGCATAGCCAAAGCATTAGGTTCTTTATTCTAAAATGGTTGTCTGCTTTCTTTACCATACCTAGGCTGCATGCATTAGAAGACTGTTTACTAAACACACAACATAAAAAAATGGTGAAACCTCAACTATTCGTATTTAGAGTCTTTGGATTTTGGCGTACATTAAAAGAACTGGAAAGATCAGTTCTAAAAGATATTGTTTTTATTTTTATTTTAGAAAAAGCTATTCAAAATCTCTGAATTAAGCTGCTTTTCAATCCCAGTTCACTGTGCAAAAACTAATCTTAAACTTCTAAATATATTACTTGGCATTTTATAGTCTTCAGAGCTGAATATCAATTTTTTAAATGTTAGTGGAAATTGGATAAGAAACCGAATCTCAAAGGAGAATCACCAGAATATGGAAGAAAGGCTATTCATTTACTTCCCATTACCACCTGGAATCTCCTTTAAATGCTCTCACCTATCTATCGTCTGCTCTGCTCAGACTATACCCATAAAAATAATTTCCTGAGTAAGGGACAGAAAAATACCATTTTATGATTTACATTTGATCACTAATCTATGATTCATACTTGAAATTAACTATTTTAAATCATATTTAATTTTGATATAACAAGATAGCTACTAGTGAATATTATGTTAAATAAGTTTTAATGGCTAAAGGTCATTTGTGTAGAGTTCACAATCATTTCAGTGTACATGTTTTGGCCTTTGATATGCAAGATAATAACCAACAAATCATAGACTCCTGAGATCATAAATAACCTGTTCTTCTGTTTCACCTTTAAGCAGAATCTCATTTAACCCACTTTGATGTTCTTTCTTTCATACAAAAAGAAAGTGTTACCTTTTCTTAAAAAAAATCCATATTTGTTGAAAGAATAAATAAAAGCACAGAAAAGCTCCCCACTATGTCCCATATTTTATAATCCTATCACCAAGAGATAAGTATTATTGTGTATACACTTCAAGGTATCTTTACCTTCTTTACCTGTGTGTTTGCATGTATGCACATGTTTTTTAAGCTATAACTATATATGGTATATATATATATATATATAGTTATTGATTTGTTTTCATCACTTAGAAATACATTTGTGAACCTCTTTCTAGGTCAATAAACATAAAGACAAGTTATCATTATTTCTTCCAGGGTATCCCACTGCATGGATGCACTATAGTTTAGCCACACCCCTATTGTTGGTCTTTTTACTCTTTAAAAACATTTTGTTTTATTTTAGATACTGTTTCAATGAGCATCCTAGTATATATGTTTTGTGGATTTGTCTTGGCTTTTCTTCTTTCAGATAAACTTCTAGAAACAGTATTTTTTAGTCAAAGTATATCATGTTTTGGGAGATTTTGATAATACTGACAAATTGTACTCTAGAAAGGTGTAACAATTTACGCTCCATCAGTGATACTTGAGATTGCCTATTTCCCCAAGCTCAGACAAAATGGTAGTGATGATAATCTTTAATTTGATGGGTAAAAGAAATGGAACCTCATTATTTCTATATATGATTCTTTGATTTTTCAGTAAGGTTAAATAGTTTTTACATAATAGTTAACCATTTTGAACTCTTGTGTTAATTGACTACCTTGTCCTTACGAATTTTCTGTGGTATTTTTATCATTTTATTGTGGGTCTGTACTGCCATGTTTTCTAAAGTGAAGAATAAATAAATTCAGTTCTGGAACAAATTCTTTTTTGTTGGTTCACCTGGGAATCTCTTACTTTTTTGAGCAGTAGGATGAAATTTTAAGACAAACCTCTAGTTAGCAGAGATTCAATTTAATCAAGCTGGATTGAATAATTAACAGAGAATAAACCTGTTAAGAATAGATGCTTTTTAGATAACTAATCATATTCTCAATTATAGAATAAGTACACAGAAAATATAAAGTAATTTCCTTTTTGTCTTTGGCTAATGTTACTTTCCTCTTGAGGAGCAGCTCACTTGTTAGCACAGGGCAAAAATATCCAGTCTGCTTTTACCTTATATGAAATTGCTTACTTGGACTTTCAGCTGTACTGCCACTAATCAAAGCCACTTTGATTCCATTTAGTGACTACATTTTACAAATTCTTAAGCCAAACACTCAACTACAATAGGTCCTGTTTATGCCATGTGAGAGATAGCAATATCCACCTTCTATCTGTTATAGCTCACCATCTCTATCTCATGGTAATCACTGTCATCCATTTCTATAATTTTGTCATTTTAAGAATGTTACATAGGGCTTCCCTGGTGGCACAGTGGTTGAGAGTCCGCCTGCCGATGCAGGGGACACGGGTTCGTGCCCCGGTCCGGGAAGATCCCACGTGCTGCGGAGCGGCTGGGCCCGTGAGCCATGGCCACTGAGCCTGCGCGTCTGGAGCCTGTGCTCCGCAACGGGAGGGGCCGCAGCAGTGAGAGGCCCGTGTACCGCAAAAAAAAAAAAAAAAAAAAAAAGAATGTTACATAAATGAAATCATACAGTGTATAAACTTTTGGAATTGGCTTTTTTGCCACACAGCACGTTTTCTCTAAGATCCATCCAAGTTGTTGCATATTTCAATAGTTTGTTTCTTTTTATGGCTAAATAGTATTCCATGGTAGGAATGTACCACAACGTGTTTAACTATTGACCTTTTGAAGGGTATCTGAGTGGTTTCCAATTTTTGGCTATTACATATAAATCTGATATAAATATTAGTGTACAGGTTTCTGTGTGAACGTACTTTTTATTTCTCTGCAATAAATCGCAAAGTGTACTATTGCTGGTCACACAGCAGTGGCATGTTTAGTTTTATAAGAAATTGCCAAACGCTTTTTCAGAGTTGCTCCATTTTACATTCTCAAAAGCAGTAACAAGTGATCCAGTTTCTTCATATCCTTACCAGCATTTGGTGTTGTCACTATTTTTTATTTTAGTCATTCTGTTAGGTATATAGTAATAGCTCAGTGTGGTTTTAATATTCATTTCTCTGATAGTTAATGATGTTGAAGATATTTTCATGTGCATATCTATAATTTGCATATTCTCTTTGGTGAACTGTCTGTTCATGTCTTTTGCTTATTTTCTAATTGCATTTTTTCTGTATGAGTTTTGAGGCTTCTTTATACATTCAAGATACAAGTCCTTTGTCAGCTATGTGGTTTAGAAATATTTTCTCCCAGTCTGCTTTATTTTCTCATCCTCATAAGGTCTTAGAGCAAATTGTTAATTTTGATAAGGGCTGATTTATCAAGCCTTACTTTTCCTTTTCAATAAATGTTGCTGGAGCAATTGAACATTCAAAGACTGAAAAAAAAGTAACTAAACCTCACACTTTATACAAAAATTAACTCAAAATTGATTATAGACTTAAATGTAAATATAAATTTTTAACTTTTTAGAAAACAATTTTAGACAAAAATTATTAGAATAATATATCAGAGAAAATCTTCAGGATTCAGGGCTAGACAAAAACATTTTTTTAAAGATATAATCTAGTTTTATTTAGAAGCTGCTGGTCGTATGCTGGAAAGGCATGCATGATACAAAATTATAGTAACTTAGTTCATTATACAATACACATCGTTAAGTCTTTAAAATCCATTACAGAGCCTTTGGACTTTTTGGACTCCTATTTCATGTGTAGCAAATCAATATATTCTCCTAATAAAAATAATTTCTTTACATATGAATCCATCATATTTACTGAACTCTGCACATAGAGAAGATGTTCCAAGACTCTTGAAACAAAATTAGTGCCAGGAGCCTGGCAGAAGGCAAGATGGACTTCTCTGAAAGAAAGGTGCATGTGCATATAGTCGAGTCAGAGTTTTGGGCATAAAATATAGGCTGCATTCTAGGTCCCCAGAAGGTAGGCGTGGACAGACAGACAGTTGCCCGCCACCTTGGGCACTCCTGTCTGAGGAGGCCCTGGTAGCTGATAGCACCATGAGATGCAGGCCCACAGGCAGATCTCTGGCAAACAAGCCTAATCAACTTCTTGTCTGTTTCATATACAGGGAACTTCAAGCAAAGAGGAGAAAATAGAAGGAAGTAACAGGGCATGTAAACACTTTATAAGCCTTTCAAATTCTTCAGTGCTCATGTTCACAGCTCAGTTCTCTCATTTAACACACAAGTCCTCCCCACTTGCCCTGGCTACACTCACTGGCTATGTTTTCTCATCCTCTGGCCAGGCCTGTGTACCCAAGACATCTGCTCCACACTGTCTGCCACAGTCCCCTGAGTTGGGGGCCGGTGGTGACTGTGAGTGTGCAGAGGCCCAGAAGAGTCCCTGCCTGGTCTTACACATCTGCCTGTCCAATGTGGCCCCTCATGTCCTCCTCACACTGGCTTGGGGGTGCTCATGTGGCACAGACAGTCACAGACCCAGTACAGGTGCATCCCTCACCTGGTCCCAGCTTCCACGTAGACCATCCGCTCTTACTGCCTATAAGTCCCAGAGCCTGGGACCATCTAGGAATTGCATTGAGAATCCTAATGCTGGTACTTTATTTTAAATTAAATCTGTTTATTAGTCAGGTGAAAACATAAAACAGACAAAATGGAGCCCTTTGCCAGATCCTGCCCTTACATGACTCTCAAGCCTACACCTTTGGCCCAATAAATGCTGTGTCCTAGGGACTGTTTGGGCTTATGGCTTTGGTGACCACGTCTAGTGTACATTACCACTTTTCCAGTCACAAATTAGCATTAGCCTGCACCAAGAAGTGGTAGACTGGAGCAGGGTAGGCTTCCTTCAGACCTGCACTGCTCACCACCTAGAAGGAGGTGCCCTGAGCTGCCCAGGAAGAGAGCTGGACTGCAGTTGGGTGACTCCATGAGCACACTGCCATGTATCCTGCTAGATCCAGGACCACACTGGCCTTAAAGTGATGTGCAGGCTGTAGAACAAGACAGGGTCAGGACCACAAACCCTGCATCCCCGCAAGGATCCAGCACAGCTCCCATGCTGTTTTTCAGAGGCTTCCTCATCTGCCCTTATGGGTCACTGGATGTATGTGGGGCCAGAGCTGGGTGAAGAGAGTCAGGTCAACTCTCCTGTGTTCTGACAGCAATGCTGAAGACAGAGATGCCCAGGGTGGGCAAACCCACCCCTCCCAGCACAGGGCTGGCCTAGTGTTGACCTCCTAGCCCCACTACAGCTCACCAAGAACACCAAGGGGACAAACATCTCCTCTTTAACACGCTACCAGGACAGGACCTCAAATATGCTTCATCATAAGAAAAATCCAGGCAAGCTGAAAGCTATGATACTTGAGAGCAGTGATAGCACTTTCTTCCTGCAAGAAATGACTATTTGCCACACAATGGTGTGAACATCTTGCCCCTGCAGGGATAACTGAAAGCTATGAACAAAGTAGTCCTGCCTCAGCCACATTAGGTCAGCTGCTCACCAATCTTGGGGCGCTTCAGCACTAGGCTGAGGAAATGCCATAGACCCTAAGGAAATGCTGTCTCCCTGGGAGGCAGAGATGCTAGAAAAGAGCCCAGTGGTTGGCAGGGCTAGTTGGAGAATCTCAGACAAAGGAAACTGGAAAATGTTTAATAAGTAGACCCAGGGAAGAAAGTGAATCTGTGTTGGGCTGCCTGAGGAAGTGAGGCTGGGAGAAAGAGAAGGAGGTAGTCCCCAAACCTCTTCAGATAATAGGGCTGGCCCAGGCTAAATCATTTAAGGCTTTTCCATTGTTCCTGCAAGCTCCAGCTAATAAGAATCTGCTCAAGTCAATAATTCCACTATAGACTATCCCATTTTAATTAAACTGAATAATAAAAAGAGAGCCTGACAACCCTCATACCCCAACTGATCTTCCCAAGATGGTACTAGGGAAGGTTGTTGACAACATGTTATAGGGCAGATGAGCTACAACAAGTACTTTACTAGTAAGTCAGAAAGAGAAAGACAAATACCATATGATATCACTTATATGTGGAATCTAAAATGTGGTACAAACGAACTTATCTGCAAAACAGAAACAGACACACAGACATGGAGAACAGACTTGCAGTTGCCAAGGGGAGAGTGGAAAGGATGGATTGGGAGTTTGGGATTTGTAGATGCAAATTCTATATATAGAATGGATAAACAACAAGGTTCTACTGTATAGCACAGGGAGCTATATTCAATATTCTGTGATAAACCATAATGGATAAGAATATGAAAAATATATATATATACATACATATATATGTATATATGTATATATATATATATATATATATATATATATATATATATATAACTGAATCACGTTGCAGTACACCAGAAACTAACACAACAGTGTAAATAAAATATACTTCAATAAAATAAATTTTTAAAAAACACAAGTACTTCACTAAGTAAGTAAGGATCAAAAACACCCAAACAACCTTCCATTTCTACTGTGTCTTCTCTCCACCAACTTGGTGCATGACTTTCTGCTCACGGGCAGATCAGCTAAGGCTGTGGGAGCAAGAGCTGTTCTCCTCACAGAAAGGGGTGGTGATGGTACCTATGTCAATGGACCAAATTGATGATGGTGTCCACTGAAACTGAAAGATTTTTAAGAGCATCTTCTGTGCGGAGAAAGAGGTTAAATAGAAAAGCTGGCACAGAATTAAAAACACTAAATTCAGGGACACACACCCAGCAGGTGTTCCCCAAAATGCCAGCTGAAGAAAGGAAAGAATATGAATTAGTGCCTGCCTCCAGATGAGTGGGGTCCGCACAGACCGGGCACTCTCAGCAGGCCCCTACCGTTCCCCCACCCCGATGGGAAGGAGACATGATTCTCCTGGCCAGTCCTTTCAGAAGGCAAACCGCCAGCCCTTGGTGCCCTCTTGTCTGGCTGCCAGGGCAGGATGCTTGGAGCCCTTGCCAGGAAGACCCAGGCCAGCCATCTGCTGGGCATTGGGACAGCAGATCCTCATGAGAGCACTGGGTTAAATTACTAAAACCTGGCAGATTCTGTGAGCTGCCAGGAATGTTTGCTCTCTGTGACGGGGCAGAGGTCAAGGTGGGCTAGTAGGTAGCTCATGGTCCTCTAAGGAGTGACATGCAGTCAGCTGGCTGGTGTTTTGCGGGGACAATGGAAAGAGCCCATGCTGGGATTCAGAAGCTGAAGCTTCTGTAAACTGGAGAAAATCACAACTTTCCTTGGTTTTAGCATATTCCCTATGAGAAGATCGCTTCAGGCTGTAAAACTATGAATATTTTCTGAGATAAAGCTACAAATGGAGTGTACTATTAAACTAGTCACCCTGCCTGTGACCCATTCCATAAAAATGGGGGATGAAATGACACATTGTTGCTCTTGGCGGGTTGAGATCTTGTCAGGGGCCAGTGAACTCCCAAGGTGAGATGAAGCAAACTGGCCTATCACAAGCTAAGCGTGAATGATTCCACACCATCCTGTAGCTTCTCCAACCACAGGGACCAGGAGGAGGACAGAGAGGCAGCTAATCACTTGGCAAACAGCTAATCAGCTAAACAGTTAGGAACTGTTATCTGATTTTTTAGAAAAAAAATTAGACAAAATATTAGAAAAATACATAGGAGAAAAGCTTCAGGCTTGTGGGCTGTGCAAAAACCTAATTTTCAATGTCAAAAGCTGAACATTATTTGGATCTTAGTCTTTGTGTTTCTTCTGTAGCAAACCCTAATTCCCCTTCAGACCGATGGATGCCTTAGGCAGAGTAGAATTACAACTGTGTGTTTGGAAAAGCAAAAGTAAAATGTATATACACTTTTTCAAAATATTACCTTGTTTATTCATTTTAATATGAAATTGATTGAATCTTCAGATGTTACACTAAATGGTCAACAAAAATACCCATGAATCTGCCTCCTGTGCAGTTAATTTTACTAGAGCATACAATTTTTATATTTTCCAAGGTTAGTCTGTTCTAAACTCCATGATGCTGTATCTTACTAGGTTTCTCATAGATAAGAAAGCATATCAATGTAGGCAGAAACTTCTCTCTCTGATTTTCCTGTATTCATGCCTACATTGAAATTTGGTGGGCACAGAAGGTAGCTTACCAATAATTCACCATGTTTAATCAAACATATGTTTAATCAAGGAAGTCATTACATTTTGCTGTGTTAACAAGACAAAACAAACTTTAATCAGTGTGACTTAGAGTGAGAATGAAAAGTAACTTTATAGGTTGATTAATCACCACGACATTCATAATGACCAGGTTGCCACTTTATATATTTAAGTTAAAACAAGTAATTCCTTTTCCATTGGAATCAACATGTATGGCACGTAAATCCTATTTTGATTAGTAATTAAATGCCACACACCAACAAAATGCTTCCTGAACTTCATCTGAAGACTCACCTTTCTTTTTTTTTTTTTTTTTTTTTTTTTTTTTTTGCGGTACATGGGCCTCTCACTGTTGTGGCCTCTCCTGTTGCGGAGCACAGGCTCCGGATGCGCAGGCTCAACAGACATGGCTCACGGGCCCAGCCGCTCCGTGGCATGTGGGATCTTCCCAGACTGGGGCAAGAACCCGTGTCCCCTGCATTGGCAGGCAGACTCTCAACCACTGTGCCACCAGGGAAGCCCTCACCCTTCTTAAAATATAAATATTTCAGGAAAAAGTAGGCTTTAAACTAATTAATAAATATTTTAAGGTAGGCAAGTGTGAAGTAATGAAACACTAAATGAAAATTGTAAATGTTGGTGGAGGTTGGAATTGTCTCCAAATAAGGAAAACATAAATGGAAGGAGGATGGAAATAGCATACTTGGTTTACTTCACATCTTTATAACAAACTAGCAAAGGCTACATTGTTGTGTAGTCAGAGGTCGCTGATCCCTTTTAACACCAATACATGGTGGGAACATGTCTCCAAATCATACTGGCTACAGGTTCAAGTGATTCATAGATTATAGTTTCTGTGGGAACCAAGTCCCAAATCAGTGAAGCATATTCAACTGAAGTACAGTCTAGAGGCAGTCTGAGCTACTCATATCATAGAGCAATGAACAAATGTTCCAAAAATGGCCCCTCACAGCCCATATTAGCTGCAACTTTAAGATCATTTAAGTGGCTAATTTTCTGTCAACTTCCTTTAGTGAAAAAAAAAGCTGAGCCACTAACTTTATAAAGTTATATATTTAAAGAATAAATTAAGATTATTTGATCTTAACTTAATAATATTTTCCTCCAGCTCTCATTTCTCACTATCAGGCTCTTTAAAGATATGGATATATCAATATTCTCACTAAATGTTCATGTTTTACCTTTTCATTTATGGTTTAAAAGAGACTAAATATATTCTTACCTTGCATTTTTATGACATTCTGAGAATAAATACTCTATTATGAACATATCACCTGCTTTATATTGAGAGTCAAGAGGAAAACAGTATTCGGTGTACTGTACACATTTCTATTTTACATACCTTGATGGCATGCTTGGAATAATAGCTTTTAAAATCATTTAACTAACTCAGGCATATCTATTGGATGCTGACTACTGAAATGCAGTCTTCTAGTGTTGTTTCTCTAATTCCCCAAACAGAAAGAAACCTCTATGTGAAAATTCTTTCATCAAGTAGATTTTAAAATGTTCATTTCATCTCCCCAGTTACCACCTGTGAAATAAACACAAAAGAAATTTAAATTGAATGTAAGACTTTTCCCAAACAGACTTAAAGGAACTTATTTCTGAAGAGACAAAGTCTCATGCTCAATAGTTTTCCTTAATCTAATCATTTTCAGGAAGAATTGTTTCTTCCTCAGAATAAATCTGTTATCTGGAGGATATAACCTATGATCATAGCGAAGGAAATGACAGATTAAACTGTGAAATGAAACACTTTTTATGAGTCTGTTGAAAAAAATATTTTTTACTATCAAAGCATGCTATAATTTGTACTATGAAATGTTAATTGATAATCATCATGTAGCAATTGAAGCATATTCTTCAAGGGACTAAACTGGTCCGTTTGCTTAAAATTAAGGTGAGGGCTTCCCCGGTGGTGCAGTGGTTGAGAGTCAGCCTGCCGATGCAGGGGACACGGGTTCATGCCCGGTCCGGGAAGATCCCACATGCCACGGAGCGGCTGAGCCCGTAAGCCATGGCCGCTGAGCCTGCGCGTCCGGAGCCTGTGCTCCGCAACAGGAAAGGCCACAACAGTGAGAGGCCCACGTACCTCAAAAAAAAAAAAAAAAAAAAATTAAGGTGAGCACAAATGTAGTATACTATTTTCCTAAAGGAGTAAACACAACTTCTCAACACATGTAGTTAGCAACTTATAAATGGCTTTTTTTTGGAAAGTTCATTTGTAAGTGACTTTTATGATATGCTGGACAGAAAACACAATTCAAAAAACTCACCTATGAATGACACAACGATTCCTAGTCTAACCCACAAGGGCTTATTTAATCCATAATGTTGTTTACATGTTGTATATGTAAAGTTAGCATGCAAAAAAATTGAAAATAACTGTTATGTACAGCTTTTGTCCTCATTTAAAAATGATAATTATGTCACTAAATTTTCAAAAAGTGTTCACAGTAGTTTCCTGATATGCTGAACTATTATCTAACAAAAACAAATGAAAGAAACAAATATAATTATTTTTTTAAAAAATCATCTGAAACGGCCATGCTTCAGAAAAACGGTAGAGGCAGATGTGAAAGTAGATAAGACTTTCCTAAAGATTATTATTAGGAGGTATTTGGTTATTTCTAGGAGTATAAAGGGTGATGGCATTGTTTCCTTATACATATTTATACATGAAAAAGTGTAGATTTGTTAATAGAGGAACATTCCTAATACTAATCTACTGTGTAGTCAGGGTGAATTTAGAACTCATAAATGGAAAAAATAAATGCATAATCTTTTTCTTTGAAGGTAATAAAATTTCCTCAATCACAAAAGGAAAAGACCTTTTAAAAATTTTCCAGGATTACCTCTCTATTTGTATTGTAGGCATTCTTGGTCTCTCAGTAGTTCTCTCTAAGGTTCTAACCGCCCCCCCCAATATTCTAAACTTTCACTATTTCTGATTCGAAGGTACTCAGGTGATGTCAGTACAGTGGCATTCAAGTCTTGTCCTCTCACTAAGATCATGGCTCCTCTAACTGCCAGAGATCTGTGACTGTTGGACCTGAACTCCTAGGACCTATGTGGTAGATTAATGGAAAATGCTTATGTCTGCCACCTGATCCCTGAATATACATCCACTGGGGGAAGAGGAATGGAGAAAGGGAGAAGAAATAATCTAAGAGGGGCAGAGATTGAAAGATTTTGTGCAGCAGAGAGGAAAAATAACTAAACAACACTCAGCCTTAGGTGCAAGCCCATGTCTCCATTCTTACAAATCTCAGAAGAATCAAGACACCACCTATCTTACCAAGGAAGAGGAGAAGCAAGATGGTATTGTCCCTGTGAATATATTGAGAGTTGCAAGACTTAAAACCATCCAGCATTAGACCTATAGCCTATGAACAACCAATAATTTAGAAGGACACTTTAAAAAGGTGAGAGTAAATTGTAATTTAAGTGTTATATACTAGTAGGCATTTCATATAACATCAAATAAAACCTACTTCCCAGAACACTTACCTCGTTGTAGTTATTCATCTAGTGGGGCAAAGTCTGAAATTGTCCTTAGGAATCATGGTGTTTGAACATTCCTACTGGGCATATGAAATTAATCCTCAAACTTATAATAAATTGGAAAGAGGAGTATTCCATATTCTAAGAAACTCATCATTATCTAGTTTTAAATGATGTTTCCCAAACACACTGCAGCCACTTCAAGAGATTTTGGAGGAAGTTCTATAAGGTCATATTTTCACTGATACATAATTTTAAATACACTTTCTGTACATTAAGAGGATTGGGCTCAGAAAAAATTATCCACTCTTTTTATTCGAGTTTTCAAAAGGAATTCAACTTTCTAGTCTATTTTCTATAATTTTATCCCTATTCTCATCATCTTTATTGGGTTGCTTTGTGCAACCATATTTTTTTCTCTACTTTGCATCACCCCCAAATTATAGATATGACTGGGTTAACTAATATTCCTTTTAACAAAATAATATTATCATATCTGGGAAGGAACTTAAAACCCTCTGGTTCCACCCCTCCCCCATTTTACAGTAGAGTATACTAGGGCCTATAGTCATACAGTAGAAGATAGTAATTCTAGGATTCAGATCTCAAACCTCTAGTGTTGTGTTCTCTGAACTGAACCACATTTTCTAGTTCATCTGGATTCTTGGGCTTTAGCATCTTGTATTTAATATTTTAAAAAAATGTATTGCCAATATAAGAAGCCTGAAATGAAACTAATACAGAAAAAGTATAGAAAAATGAATAGAATAATTCATTAAAAATGCAAGTCTGATCACATTTCTCCTCAGTTCAAAACTCATCAGTGCCATCTCATCTCATTCAGGATATTAGCCAAAGTCCTCACAATGGCTTTTGAGAGTTTTTATCATCTTGATCCCTGCTGTTTCTCTGACCTCTTCCATTATAGTTCTCACTCTCATTGACTCTGATCCAGCCATACTGGCCTCTACTATTCTTTAAATGCACCAAACAGTTTCTCCCTTAAGGCCTCTCCACCTGCTACTCCCTCTCCCTAGAATACTCTTCTTTCAGATATCTACATGGCTTACTCCCTCATTTTATTCAGGTCTCTGATGTCTTGCCTGACCATAATATTTAAAATAGAGATAGTCCTCCTTCAGTGAGCACTCCTTTTTTCTTCTCTGTTTTTTTTATACTATTTATTACCATGTAACATAATCCACTTAATACACTTCATAAGGGTAAGGACTTTGTTACTGTTGTTGGTTGCAAGAAAAATTCTTAACAAACCAGTCTCACAGACTGTCAGTAGATATATGAGCCCAATCAAGAATGTATATGTGATTATGTACAACATCAAACCAAACTTGTCAGTCCTTTCTCTTTGAAATTGGGAATTAGAGCTGATTTTTTAGTAGCCATCCTCATTTGTGGAACAACTTTTACAAAGAGATGGTAAACCCAAGGTTATTCTTTGGACAAAACAATTTATACAAGGACAAACATGGGTATTCCCTTCTTCCATGTTTGCCCCTCCATAAATCTTTTCTTGCCACATAAATACAGAGCTCAAATCCAAAGTAAGAGATACGCAGAAAAAAAAAAAAAGAGAGAGAGAGAGAGAGAAAGTCCATGCCTGATTCCAGTCAGGATAGGTACTTACAAAATGGGAACATTTCTAGGTGTTAACAACAAGCAAGGAGGATGCAACTCGTTTTGCTGTGTTTGTAGCATTAAACACTCCATCTATCAAAATGAGTTTGCTTCCCCAAACTCTCTTAGAAATCCTATAGGATCAAAAACTAATGTAAGAATGTTCTTTTCTGTCTCACTGGAAAAAAATAGAAATAAATATTCAGTTTTTCACTTATCATGTTACTAAACAGATCAAATTGTGAAAAGGGATCCATATGCTTTGAGTCAGATTGTAAATAAATACAATCTGGGAACCTATATGTTCATATGTATCAAAATCACTTTTAAAGTTTTATATCTCTAGGTCTGATGATTTATAATAATTTATCATAAAGAATGAATTACTCCAGTACAGATTTATTAACCAGGATACTCATATTGCATTATTTATAATAGCGAAAATATTAGGAAGAAATACTTAAATGTCCAACAATGCAATATTGATGTCTCACATTTTCCACAACGATCATTTACTATTTATGTACCTTATTCAGAAACCATCCTATTCCTTCATGCACATGCATTAGTATTATGACATAAAAGGTATGATACGAACAATGCAATAAGTAGTACTAAAGTTACTCATTAACTGTAAAGTTTACAAATACGTTTTTTTGTATTTTTAACTTGACAACAGCTATGAAACCAAATGTCTCCTAACACATAAAAGTGAGTTTGGATAACAATGGATGTCTATATTTAACATCAATTAATCACCATTTTCTTAATATATTTGGTCATGGGATCCTTTCTTTTTGGTAAAACGTTAACATCTTAATATAAAAGTTTCCCTTGATATCAATTTAGGAAACATTGTCCTTATACTACCTCATCATTTTAGGTAGTAAGTGGTGATGTGAATCAACCAACTTTGCACATTGTAATTATTTACCAAATTGAGATTAGAACTCAGATCTCCAGACACCGAGGCCAGTATTGTATTTCTTTTATCAACTTTTACTCTGTAGGCATGCGTCTTATGTAACTGTAAGTTGTATGAGTTGCAGTGCATATACCCTATTATTTTTTTTTCCACATGGGCAAAGGTGAAATTAACGAGAACTTTACATGCTTTAGAGAACAAAAAATGTTAATAAACACGTTGAAGAAGTAATACACATGAAATAATGTTTAAAATTGATAACATATACTTTTTCAAAGATTTCATATTTATAACAATAATAAAAATTTACATGTATACAGTGATTTAGAGCTAATAAAGAATATTCATTCTCATTGTGTCACTTAAATGTTCTGCGATATGAACTTCAAACTCATTTGTCCTCATTGGAGTCAGCATGGTCTGATGTGCACATGAATTTTCAGAGGGCATGGACTTTTTCATGACCATTTCTTGATTTTCAGTCAGCAGTTCTTTCTAAAGACTTGATTTGAGGAGTATTCCTGGATTTATATTGGATTGACCTCTCAAGTTTTAAATAATTTGGGATCCTTGACTTCAGGCTATTTCTCTATCAAGCGAATTAATATGGTTCTCAGACTACACTTTTATAAACTCCCTCAACTTTTTAAGTCTTTGTTCAAATGTCACCTTCTCAGCGAGGTCTACATTATCCACCCTAATAAAAGCTGCAACCAACCACTTCTCCCCCAATTCCACTTTTTAAAATCTTCTTTACACAGCTCTCTATCTTATCCATAGTACTTATCACCTGCTAACACTCTGTATGATTTAGTAATTTGTTGTTTTTCTAACTCATTATCTATCTGTTATTGCTAGAATTTAAGTTCCATGAGAGCAGAGCTTTTTAATTCTTCTTTTGTTCACTGACATATGCTTATTGAGTGCTTACTATATGCCAAGCCCTTCTCTAGGCATATAGTAAGCAATCAATATATATTAGCTGAAAGAAAGAAAAAACTCCTTCTTGCTCAAGGACTTTCAGTGACTCCTTCCTGCCTAATATGATAGGCTAAAGTCTTCTCCATATTCTAAATTCTTTAAAACCTATTGACATACTACTTACATATTGCCTTTCCTCCTCAACTTACATCCTGTGATGTAATTACGCCAATCCCTTAAGAGCCCTAAACTGTCAACCTTTATAAAATAAAGACCAGATTTGTGAACGCTGTACAATAATCTTCCATAATCTATCCTCATCATGTCTTCTCAGTGTCAACTTCTGGCATTCATCTTTCCTTGCATCCTGTTAAGACATAAAAGAGACATAACCACCATTCATTCTTCCAGGACTCAAGTTTCACTTCATCATTGAAGCCACTCCAATACTCCTACGTCCAGCCTTATTCCTTTTCATTCTGAATTGAGCTCTACACATACTTCAATATGGATATATTGGTCTACCAATTAGACCATTATCCCTTAACATTTGGGGAAATTTCTTATGTGTTTTTGTTTTTTAGGTTTTTTTATTTTGTTTTGTTTTTTGTTTTTTTTAACATCTTTATAGGAGTATAATTGCTTTACAAAGGTGTGTTAGTTCTTGCTTTATAACAAAGTGAATCAGTAATACATATGTTCCCATATCTCTTCCCTCTTGTGTCTCCCACCACTACCCTCCCTATCCCACCCCTCCAGGCAATCACAAAGCACCGAGCTGATCTCCCCGTGCTATGCAGCTGCTTCCCACTAGCTATCTACCTTATGTTTGGTAGTGTATATATGTCCATGCCTCTCTCTCGCTTTGTCACAGCTTACCTTTCCCCCTCCCCATATCCTCAAGTCCATTCTCTAGTAGATCTTTGTCTTTATTCCTGTTTTACCCCTAGGTTCTTCATGACATTTTTTTCTTAAATTCCATATATATGTGTTAGCATACGGTATTTGTATTTCTCTTTCTGACTTACTTCACTCTGTATGACAGACTCTAGGTCTATAGACCTCATTACAAACAGCTCAATTTCGTTTCTTTTTATGGCTGAGTAACATTCCATTGTATATATGTGCCACATCTTCCTTATCCATTCATCCGATGATGGACACTTAGGTTGTTTCCATCTCTGGCCTATTGTAAATAGAGATGAAATGAAGATTTTGGTACATGACTAATTTTGAATTATGGTTTTCTCAGGGTATATGTCCAGTAGTGGGATTTCTGGGTCATATGGTAGTTCTATTTGTAGTTTTTTAAGGAACCTCCATACTGTTCTCCAAAGTGGCTGTATCACTTTACATTCCCACAAACACTGCAAGAGGGTTCCCATTTCTCCACACCCTCTCCAGCATTTATTGTTTCTAGATTTTTTGATGATGGCCATTCTGACTGATGTGAGATGATATCTCACTGTAGTTTTGATTTGCATTACTCTAATGATTAATGAGGTTGAGCATTCTTTCATGTGTTTGTTGGCAGGTCTTCCTTGGAGAAATGTCTATTTAGGTCTTCTGCCAATTTTGGGTTGGGGTCTTTGCTTTTGTTATTGAGCTGCATGAGCTGCTTATAAATTTTGGAAATTAATCCGTTGTCAGTTGCTTCATTTGCAAATATTTTCTCCCATTCTGAGGGTTGTCTTTTGGGCTTGTTTATGGTTTCCTTTGCTGTGCAAAAGCTTTGAAGTTTCATTAGGTCCCATTTATCTATTTTTGTTTTTATTTCCATTTTTCTAGGAGGTGGGTCAGAAAGGATCTTGCTGTGATTTATGTCATAGAGTGTTCTGCCTATGTTTTCCTCTAAGAGTTTGATAGTTTCTGGCCTTATATTTAGGTCTTTAATCCATTTTGAGCTTATTTTTTTGTAAGGTGCTAGGGAGTGATCTGACCTCATACTTTTACATGTACCTGTCCAGTTTTCCAAGAACCACTTATTGAAGAAGCTGTCCTTTCTTCACTGTACATGTCTGCCTCTTTTATCAAAGATAAGTTGACCATATGTGCGTGGGTTTATCTCTGGGCTTTCTATCCTGTTCCATTGATCTACGTTTCTGTTTTTGTGCCAGTACCATACTGTCTTGATTACTGTAGCTTTATAGCATAGTCTGAAGTCAGGGAGCCTGATTCCTCCAGCTCCGTTTTTCGTTCTCAAGATTTCCTTGGCTATTTGGGGTCTTTTGTGTTTCCATACAAATTGGAAAATTTTTGTTCTAGTTCTGTGAAAAATGTCAGTGGTAGCTTGATAGGGATTGCATTGAATCTGTAGATTGCTTTGGGTAGTAGAGTCATTTTCACAATGTTGATTCTTCCAATCAAAGAACATGGTATATCTCTCCATCTGTTTGTATCAACTTAATTTCTTTCATCAGTGTCTTATAATTTTCTACATACAGGTCTTTTGTCTCCTTAGGTAGGTTTATTCCTACATATTTTATTCTTTTTGTTGCAATAGTAAATGGGAGTGTTTTTTTGATTTCACTTTCAGATTTTTCATCATTAGTGTATAGGAATGCAAGAGATTTCTGTGCATTAATTTTGTATCCTGCAACTTTTCCAAATTCATTGATTAGCTCTAGTAGTTTTCTGGTAGCATCTTTAGGATTCTCTATGTACAGTATCATGTCATCTGCAAATAGTGACAGCTTTACTTCTTCTTTTCCAATTTGGATTCCTTTTATTTCCTTTTCTTCTCTGATTCCTGTGGTTAAAACTTCCAAAACTATGTTGAATAAGAGTAGTGAGAGTGGGCAATCTTGTCTTCTTCCTGATCTTAGTGGAAATGCTTTCACTTTTTCACCATTGATGTCGATGTTGGTTGTGGGTTTCTCATATATGGCCTTTATTATGTTGAGGAAAATTCCCTCTATGCCTACTTTCTGGAGGGTTTTAATCATAAACGGCTGTTGAATTTTGTCCAAAGTTTTCTCTGCATCTATTGAGATGATCATGTGGATTTTCTCCTTCAAATTTTTAATATGATATATCACATTGATTGATTTGCGTATATTGAAGAATCCTTGCATTCCTGGAATAAACCCCACTTGATCATGGTCTATGATCCTTTTAATGTGCTGTTGGATTCTGTTTGCTAGTATTTTGTTGAGGATTTTAGCATCTATGTTCATCAGTGATATTGGCCTGTAGTTTTCTTTCTTTGTGACATCCTTGTCTGGTTGTGGTATCAAGGTGATCGTGGCCTCGAGTTTGGGAGTGTTCTTCCCTCTGCTATATTCTGGAAGAGTTTGAGAAGGATAGGTGTTAGCTCGTCTCTAAATGTTTGATAGAATTCGCCATCTGGTCCTGGGCTTTTTTTGTTGGAAGATTTTTAATCACAGTTTCAATTTCAGTGCTTGTGATTGGTCTGCTTATATTTTCTATTTCTTCCTGATTCAGTCTTGGCAGTTTGTGCATTTCTAAGAATCTGTTCATGTCTTCCACGTTGTCCATTTTATTGACATAGAGTTGCTTGTAGTAACCTCTCATGATCTTTTGTATTTCTGCAGTGTCAGTTGTTTCTTCTCCTTTTCCATTTCTAATTCTATTGATTTGAGTCTTCTCCCTTTTTTTCATGATGAGTCTGGCTAATGGTTTATCAAGTTTGTTTATCTTCTCCAAGAACCAGCTTTTAGTTTTATTGATCTTTGCTATTGTTTCCTTCATTTCTTTTTCATTTATTTCTGATCTGATATTTATGATCTCTTTCCTTCTGCTAACTTTGGTGTTATTTTGTTCTTCTTTCTCTACTTGCTTTAGGTGAAAGGTTAGGTTGTTTATTCGAGATGTTTCCTGTTTTGAAGGTAGGATTGTATTGCTATAAACTTCCCTCTTAGAACTGCTTTTGCTGCATCCCATAGATTTTGGGTTGTCATGTCTCCATTGTCATTTGTTTCTAGGTTATTTTTTTAATTTCCTCTTTGATTTCTTCAGTGATCACTTTGATATTAAGTAGTGTGTTGTTTAACCTCCATGTGTTTGTATTTTTCCAGATCTTTTCCTGTAATTGATATCTAGTCTCATAGTATTGTGGTCAGAAAAGATACTTGAAACAATTCTAATTTTCTAAAATTTACCAATGTTTGACCTGTGACCCAAGATATGATCTATCCTGGAGTATTTTCCATGAGCACTTGAGAAAAATGGTTATTCTGTTGTTTTTGGATGGAAGGTCCCATAAATATCAATTACGTCCATCTTGTTTAATGTATCATTTAAAGCTTGAGTTTCCTTATTTATTTTCATTTTTGATGATCTGTCCATTGGTGAAAGTGGGGTGTTAAAGTCCCCTACTATGAATGTGTTACTGTCGATTTCCCCTTTTATGGCTGTTAGTATTTGTCTTATGTATTGAGGCGCTCCTATGTTGGGTGAATAAATATTTACAATTGTTATATCTTCTTCTTGGATCGATCCCTTGATCATTATGTAGTGTCCTTCTTTGTCTCTTCTAATAGTCTTTATTTTGAAAGTCTATTGTCCCTGATATGAGAATTGCTACTCCAGCTTTCTTTTGGTTTCCATTTGCATGTAATATCTTTTTCCATCCCCTTCCTTTCAGTCTGTATGTGTCTCTAGGTCTGAAGTGGGTCTCTTGTAGACAGCGTATATATAGGACTTGTTTTTGTATCCATTCAGCAAATCTGTGTCTATTGGTGGGAGCATTTACTCCATTACATTTAAGGTAATTATCGATATGTTTGTTCCTATTCCCATTTTCTTAATTGTTTTGGGTTCATTATTGTAGGTTTTTTCTTTCTCTTGGGTTTCTTGCCTAGAGAAGTTCTTTTAGCAGTTGTTGCAAAGCTGGTTTGGTGGTGCTAAACTCTCTCAACTTTTGCTTGTCTGTAAAGTTTTTAATTTCTCCATCAAATCTAAATGAGATCCTTGCTGGGTAGCGTAATCTTGTTTGCAGGTTTTTCTCCTTCATCACTTTAAATATGTCCTGCCAGTGCCTTCTGCCTTGCAGAGTTTCTGCTGAAAGATCAGCTGTTAACCTTATGGGGATTCCCTTGTGTGTTATTTGTTGTTTTTCCCTTGCAGCTTTTAATGTTTTCTTTGTGTTTAATTTTTGACAGTTTGATTAACATGTGTCTTGGTGTATTTCTCCTTGGATTTATCCTGTATGGGACTCTCTGTGCTTCCTGGACTTGATTAACTATTTCCTTTCCCATATTAAGGAAGTTTTCAACTATAAGCTCTTCAAATATCTTTTCAGTCCCTTTCTTTTTTCTCTTCTTCTTTTGGAACCCCTATAATTCGAATGTTGGTGTGTTTAATGTTGTTCCAGAGGTCTCTGAGACTGTCCTCAGTTCTTTTCATTCTTTTTTCCTTATTCTGCTCTGCAGTAATTATTTCCACTATTTTATCTTCCAGGTCACTTATCCATTCTTCTGCCTCAGTTATTCTGCTATTGATCCCTTCTAGAGTATTTTTCATTTCATTTATTGTGTTGTTCATCATTGTTTGTTTCATCTTTCATTCTTCTAGGTCATTGTTAAATGTTTCTTGCATTTTGCCCATTCTATTTCCAAGATTTTGGATCATCTTTACTATCATTATCCTGAATTCTTTTTCAGGTAGACTGCTTATTTCCTCTTCATTTGTTAGGTCTGGTGTGTTTTAATCTTGCTCCTTCATCTGCTGTGTTTTTCTGTCTTCTCATTTTGCTTATCTTACTGTGTTTGGGGTCTCCTTTTTGCAGGCTGCAGGCTCATCGTTCCCCTTGTTTTTGGTGTCTGTCCCCAGTGGCTAAGGTTGGTTCAGTGGGTTGTGTAGGCTTCCTGGTGGAGGGGACTAGTGCCTGTGTTCTGGTGGATGAGGCTGGATCTCATTTTTCTGGTGGGCAGCTCCACGTCTGTTGGTGTGTTTTGGGGTGTCTGTGGACTTATTATGATTTTAGGCAGCCTCTCTGCTAATAGGTGGGGTTGTGTTCCTGTCTTGCTAGTTGTTTGGCATAGGATGTCCAGCACTGTAGCTTGCTGCTCGTTGAGTGAAGCTGGGTGCTGGTGTTGAGATGGAGATCTCTGGGAGATTTTTGCCGTTTGATATTTTGTTGAACTGGGAGGTCTCTTGTTGACCAGTGTCCTGAATTTGGCTCTCCCGCCTCAGAGGCACAGCACTTGCAGCACCAAGTGCCTTTCATCCACACGGCTCAGAATAAAAGGAAGAAAAAGTAGAAAGAAAGAATTAGTAGAAGTAGAAGGAAAGAAAGAAAGAAGGAAAGAAGGGAGGGAGGGAGGCAGGGAGGGAGGGAGAAAGGAAGGAAGGAAGGAGGGAAGGAAGGAGAAAAAATAAAGAAAGAAGATAAAATAAAATAAAGTATAATAAAGTTATTTAAATAAAAAAATAATTATTAAGAAAAAAATTAAATTAAATTAAAAAAAGACAAAAAAATGGATGGATAGAACCCTAGGTCAAATGGTGGAAGCATAGCTATACAGCATATATCTTGCTCTCAAAGTCCACCTCCTCAATTTGGGATGATTTGTTGTCTGTTCATGTATTCCACAGACATCAAGTTGATTGTGGAGCGTTAATCCACTGCTTCTGAGGCTGCTGGGAGTGATTTCCCTTTCTCTTCTTTGTTCCCACAGCTCCTAGGGGCTCAGCTTTGGATTTGGCCCTGCCTCTTCATGTAGGTCGCAGGAGGGCATATGTTCTTCGCTCAGATAGGACGGGGTTAAATGAGCCGCTGATTCGGGGGCTCTGGCTCACTCAGGCCGGGGGGGAGGGAGGGGCACGGAGTGCGGGGTGAGCCTGCGGCGGCAGAGGCCAGCATGACGTTGCACCAGCTTGAGGTGTGACTTGCGTTCTCCCGAGGAAGTTGTCCCTGGATCCTGGGACCCTGGCAGTGGCGGGCTGCACAGGCTCACCAGAAGGGAGCTGTGGATAGTAACCTGTGCTTGCACACAGGCTTCTTGGTGGCAGCAGAAGCAGCCTTAGCGTCTCATGCCCGTCTCTGGGGCATGCGCTTTTAGCCTCGGCTCGCGCCTGTTTCTGGAGCTCCTTTAAGCAGCGCTCTTAATCCCCTCTCCTCGTGCACCAGGAAACAAAGAGGGAAGAAAAAGTCTCTTGCCTCTTCGGCAGGTCCAGACTTTTCCCCGGATTCCCTCCCGGCTAGCCGTGGTGCACTAACCCCCTACAGGCTGTGTTCACGCCGCCAACCCCAGTCCTCTCCCTGTGCTCCGACCGAAGCCCGAGCCTCAACTCCCAGCCCCGCCTGCCCCAACGGGTGAGCAGACAAGCCTCTTGGGCTGGTGAGTTCCTGTCGGCCCTGATCCTCTGTGCGGGAATCTCTCCACTTTGCCCTCCACACCACTGTTGCTGTGCTCTCCTCCATGGCTCTGATGCTTCCCCCCTCCACCACCCACAGTCTCCACCCATGAAGGGGCTTCCTAGTGTGTGGTAACCTTTCCTCCTTCACAGCTCCCTCCCACTGGTGAAGGTCCCATCCCTTTCCTTTTGTCTCTATTTTTTTTCTTTTTTTCTTTTGCCCTACCCAGGTACGTGGGGAGTTTCTTGCTTTTTGGAGGTCTGAGGTCTTCTGCCAGCGTTCAGTAGGTGTTCTGTAGGAGTTGTTCCACGTGTAGATATATTTCTGGTGTATCTGTGGGGAGGGACGTGATCTCTGCGTCTTACTCTTCCACCATCTTCCCGGAAGCCTGTAATTTTGTATTATTGAATCTAGCACAGTGCATGACACATATTAAATATTAAAAAATATTTGCTGAAAGAATGACTGCCATGCAAACTTGTACCTTAGAATGTTCACCCATGTCATTCTTCTCTTTTGGATGTTCATTATCTTGCCCCTCTAATTGACTTCTAACCATTTGTTGTGGCTTTAACAATTCTTCTTCCTTCATCTGCCCAAATCACTTCAGTCTACTTTAGTTCTCAGAAATAACACTTACTATAGAGCTTTATGTTAGACTTCGTATAGTCATTCATTGTTATCTGTTTCCTAAGTGTCCAGCATTTCTAAGGCAAAGTACCATGTCTTATAATGTTGGGCACCACCCTCCACCAAAGTTTGAACACATAGCAGCTAGTCAATACACAAATCAACTGATAATGATTCTGGAGCCTCAGATTCCTTTTTGTGTAGGAGTTCAGGACTGTCTTGACCTTTTAGTTCACACAGAATCTCTAACAAGTAATGTCCTCACTTTTTGGAGTCCATAGGAACTAAGATTATCTTCTGATTATAGCAGAATTCGAATTATGTCCCCTGATGTCTTTTCCTGAATTCCTTTACCTTAAATGCATTTTTTTTAGTATGAAGCAATTTCATGGTTCCTTAGTTTCTTAGCTAGGAAACAAGAAAACATGCTTTTTTACTAAAAGTGATTTTCAAAGAGATATTCTTTTTTTTAACACCTTTATTGGAGTATAATTGCTTTCCAATGGTGTGTTAGTTTCTGCTTTATAACAAAGTGAATCAGCTATACCTATGCGTATATCCCCATATCTCCTCCCTCTTGCATCTCCCACCCACCCTCCCTGTCCCATCCCTCTAGGTGGTCACAAAGCACTGAGCTGATCTCCCTATGCTATGTGGCTGCTTCCCACTAGCTATCTATTTTACATTTGGTAGTATATATAAGTCCTTGTCATTTTTTTTTTCAAAGAGATATTCTTTTGGTAAAGAAGTTTTTTGGTCCATACGTTTGGGAAATACTACATTACCTAGCCCTTCTCTTGGAGAGTCAGAACACATATTAGTAGATTAAAGATCTGAGGAGATTTTTAGATATGCTTTTTGCTTTACAAGTTATTTAATTTAATCTTCAGAATATCCTATAAGGAAGGCACTCTTTTATTCTCATTTTATAATAGAGAAAACTAAGGAACAAAGAAATTAGTTAATTTGCTTAAAGTCACACAAGTAGTAAGTGGTGAGTCCAGGACAAGCATAGTTAGCCACATGAATCGAACCTTTGTGTTCTTAACAAGTGCACCTAGTTTGTCAATAAAATAGTCCATAGAAACATCTTTTATTTCAAGAGCATGCAGCTTTTTATTGAAATATAATTGATTTACAATATTATATTAGTTTCAGGGATACAACATAGTGGTTCAGTATTTTTATAGCTTATACCTCTTTAAAAGTTGTTACTAGATAATGGCTATAATTCTCTTTGCTGTACAATACATCCTTGTTGCTTATCTATTTTATATGTAGTAGTTTGTATCTCTTAATCCCATATTCCTGTCTTGTCCCTCCACTCTCCCTCTCCTCTCTGGTAACCACTAGTTTATTTTCTATATCTGTGAGTCTGTTTCTGTTTTGCAATATATATATTTTTTGGTTTTATTTTTTAGATCCCTCATATAAGTGACATCATACAGTATTTGTCTTTCTCTCTCTGACTTAATTCACTTAGCATAATACCCACCAGGTCCATTCATGTTGTTGCAAATGGCAAAAATTTATTCTTTTTTATGGCTGAGTAGTAGTCCTTTGTGTATGTATGTGTATGTGTGTGTATGTATATATATATCTCACATCTTCTGAGTCAGTCGTCTGTTGATGGACTTGGGTTGCTTCCATGTCTTGGCTATTGTAAATAGTGCTGCTATGAACATTTGGGTGTGTGTATCTTTTTGAATTAGTGGTTTTGTTTTCTCCAGATACATACCCAGGAGTGAAACTGCTGAATCATATGGTAGTTCTATTTTTAGTTTTTGAGGAACTTCCATACTGTTTTCCATAGTGGCTGCACAATTTTACATTGGTGGGAATGCACAAGTGCACAAGGGTTCCCTTTTCTCCACATCCTCTCCAACATTTCTTATTTGTAGATGTTTTAATGATAGCCATTCTAAGAAGTTTGAAGTCATTTCTCATTGTTGTTTTGATTTGCATTTCTCTAGCAATTAACGATGTTAAGCATCTCTTCATGTGCCTATTAGCCATCTTTTTGTGTTTGGAAAAATGTCTATTTAGGTCTTCTGCCAATTATGTGATTGGAGTGTTTGTCTTTTTGATAATGAGTTGTATGAGCTGTTTGTATTTTTGAATATTAACCCCTTGTCAATCAGATCCTTTGCAAACATTTTCTCCATTCATTAGGTTGTCTTTTCATTTGTTAATGGTTTTCTTTGCTGTGCAAAAGTTTTTAAGTTTAATTAGGTTCCATTTCTTTATTTTTGCTTTTATTTATTTTGTCTTAGAATACAGATAAAAGAAATATTCCTATGACTCTCAAAGAGTTTTCTGCCTGTGTTCTCTTCTAGGAGTTTTATGGTTTCCATTTTTACATTTAGTTATTTAATTCATTTTGAATTTACTTTTGTATATGGTGTGAGGGTGTGTTCTAATGTCATTCTTTGACATGTAGCTGTCCAGTTTTCCCAGCACCACTTATTGAAGTGACTGTCTTTTCTCCATTGTATAATCTTGCCTCCTTTGTCATAGATTAATTGACCATAGGTACAAGGGTTTAATACTGGGCTCTCTATTCTGTTTCATTGACCTATGTGTCTGTTTTTGTACCAGTACCACACTGTTTTGATTACTCCAGCTTTGTAGTATAGTCTGGAGTCAGGGAACATTATACCTCCAGCTTTGATTTTTTCTTTTTTTCTTTTTCCTCACGATTGTTTTGGCAACTGAATTTTTTGTGGTTCCATATGAACTTTAGGATTATTTGTTCTAGTCCTGTGAAAAATGTTATGGGTATTTTGATAAAGATTGCATTAAAACTGTAGATTGTTTTGGGTAGTATTGTAATTTTAACAATATTAATTCTTCCACTTCAAGAGCACAGGATATCTTTCCATTTCTTTTAAGACATGGCCAGAAACCAAGTGTCCATCAACAGATAATTGGATTAAGAAGATGTGGTATATATACAAAATGGAATATTGTTCAACCATAAATAGAATGAAATATTTTCATTTGTAGCAACATGATGGACCTAGAGAATATTGGGCTTAGTGAAATAAGTCAGAGTGAGAAAGACAAATACTGTATGAAATAAAACCAAATATATATATTGCAAGATAGAAACTGATTCACAAATATAGTAAACAAACTTGTGGTTGCCAAAGGGGAAAGGGAAGTGTGGGAGGCACAAATTAGGGATATGGAATTAAGAGATACAAACTATTGATACTATGTATAAAATAGATGAGCCACAAGCATATACCGTAAAGCATAGAGAGTCATAACCATTATCTTTTAATAACCTATAATGGGATATAATCTGCAAAAATACCCTTTTCTCTCTTCTCCTTCTGGGACCCCTAAAATACGAATGTTGATATACTTAATGTTGTTTTAGAGATCTCTTAAATTGTTTTCTTTTTTTAAATTGTTTTTCTTTTTGCTGTTTTGATTGGGCGATTTCCATCGTTCTATCTTCCAGATCACTTATGTGTTCTTCTGTATCACTTAGCTTGCTCTTCATTCCTTATAGTGTGTGTGTGTGTGTGTGTGTGTGTGTGTTTAATTTCAGTTATTGAAGTCTTCATTTCTGACTGGCTCCTTTTTTTATATTTTCTAATTCCTCATTAAAATTCTCACTGTGTTCATCTATTTTTTTTCTAATTCAGTTAACATTTTTATTACCAATGCTTTGAATTCTTTGCCTGGTAAATTGTTTACTTCTGTTTCATTATTTATTTTTTCAGGGGTTCTCTCTTTCTCTTCCAATTGAGACCAGTTCCTCTACATTTTCATTTTGCTTAACTTTCTCTGTCTCTATGAAATTATGTGAACCAGTTACCTACTGTGGTCTTGAAGGGGTGTTCTTATGTGTGTGTTCCTATAAAGAGTACGTGTACCCAGTATCCTTGGTGGTAGAGCTGGGTTTGATGTGGATGCAAATCACCTCTTTCCTCAGGATGTACTGGCAGTTGCCACCTTGGTAGGGGGGTCAGGCTGGAGATGGTGGGTCTAGAGCTGGAATTCAGTGTGAGGCGGGAGTTCCTCTCTGCTCAGTGGCAGTCACCACCCCATTGGGGGTGGGGTCTGATCCCAAGTTGCTGGAGCAGAACCCCTCATGGTTGGGCCTGAGCTGGCCTTATTTCCTTTAAGCATGTACTTTCAGTCCCCCAGCATCAGGACCCTTTCCCCAGAGGGGGGAGACACCAAAGCAAGGGGGAGCCTGTGCAGCAGACAAAATTCTAAACTCTCTCAGATATACTGCCCATGAAGGTGCCAGCAATCGTTTTCCTAGCTCTGTGAGGGGGTCCAAGTCCCCACTGTGCATCACAGCCAATCACTCCCCACAGCCTCTGCCACCCCTACCTTGCTGTGGAAACACACTGCAGGGCAGGCAGTGCCTGCATGAACTCTTGGCATATATCATAGTGTGAGTGGTGGTGGTGCAGCTGCTATCAGAGATATGGGCTGCTTCTTATGTGCTGTCTGAGTAACCACCAAAAATGGCTGCTGCTGCCCAACCCAGATTCTGCCCCAGGACCAGGTTGCCTTTGTGTCCCTTTGTCCAGTTTTCTCCCACTTTGTGGCATCCCTAGATCCATTGCTGTGCTGTGACATGGAGTAAGTGAGGCTGGAGCCTTTGTTAGGCTCAGGCTGGGTTGCAACCCGAGGCAGTCATAGGAAGTGAGTCAGCCAGCCTCACTGTTTTAATTTGCCCTTTCTGCCCTGCTTCTGAGTCTCCTCCCAGGGGCACAGATTCCAACCCAATCACTTTTCTGCCCTTCCTACTTGACTATGTGTGTATCTTTCTTACAACCATGGTTGTACAGGAGTCTTTCGACCAGTTTCCAATTAGGTGTAAGTAAGAATTGTTCTAGGTGTAGTGTATTTTCAATGTGTTCATGGGGGGATGTGAGTTCCATGTCTTCCTACTCTGCCATCTTGATCAATCCCCTGTATAAGGGTATGAATTAATAATGATAATAAAAATTTCATTAGTGCTTTCTATGTGCCATTCTATCACCATGCTGAAAATGTTTATATGTATCATGACACTTAATTCTCAAAATAACACTATGAGATTGATGGGGGATATAATAATAGACCTGGGGAAATAGAGACTTAGAGAGGTTAAGGAACTTGCCCAAGTGTTCACAGCTGTTAATTGGTAGAGCTGAGAGTCAAAGTCTGGAAGAGAAATACACTTAAGATTAAGGTATTTCTTAACAGGAATTTATCTGCATTTAAAAAGGCAGTGTCACCCAAATGAAATCATTGCTTATCTCTGAATGGCAGTGCCCACATGATTCCTCCAAAGCAATTTAGAATCAAAATTCTTTTGTGTCCTAAAAGAAATAAATAAAACGTACTTCTGGAAGTTAAATAACTGTTAAAATGGATTGTGATTACTCATTAAACAAATAAGTAAATATTACTCTTTCTAAAGTTTATTTACTTAACTGTTTCCACACCTTGGATGATTTTGTACATAAAGACATTTTAAGGCTGATTGATGGGGGGAGGTATTCATAAGTGCTTTTACAAACTTTTTTTAAAAAAGAATAACATATTTTGAAGTAAAAGTAAGCACATTTTTAAAAGAAAGGTTAATTGAAATCAGAATATAGAAAAGCTCTACATAATGTAAATTATAGTTTATATATATATATATATATATATACACATACCTATGACATTTCATTTTAGACATATGAGGGATTGCATATAACAAACACATGGAGGGTATTATGCACATAGAGATCTGATTTTCACTTTTATATATCCACCTCTGTGCTGAATGTCCCTCCAATGGAGTTTTTCAATTGCCTACCCTAAGATGAAGGTGAGTTGATGCTTGTGATATAGTTTAAAGAAGACTGGTTTTGTAGTCAGAAAATTTAAGTCTGCATTTCATATAGTAGAATATGTAGTGTAGTATCTGACATACAGCAGGTGGCTCTTATTTAAAATGCAGTGAATGAATAAATGAATACTACTTACTGGCTCTATGACCTTGAGAAACTTAATCTCTTCTATTCCTTATTTTCTTCATCTGAAAGAGTGGAATACAGCTACTATTTATCAACCAGATTAGATTTGAGAAATAAATATGGTGATGTGTGGGAAATCTTCAAAAAGTTCCTTTGCAGAATGACTTCTGGACTGGCAGAAATAACTTACAGAGAGCCTGGTTCAGTTCTCCTTAACCCATCTGCATGCTGTAAGTGATGAAGTAACATATACACCAGACACTTATTTAAAATAAAGTCTGTTGGTGGGAGGGGTTGTAGACAATAAAGGAAGTGGTACTAGTTACCATTCACACACCCCAGCTAAAAATCATCCAGCCTAAAGAGAGGAAAGAGAAAACCTAAAAGCAACATCTTAGATGGTGTTGTGTCAGAGAGAAGGAGTCCTATTCCCTGCCCTTGCCCCAGTATGAGTCACAGTGAGGTGAGGTAAATCATAGAATCCACAGATAGTTTTGAGGGGGGTAAGTATGAGAATATAGATATGGTATGTCTTAAAGGTTAAAGCAGCAACAAGTCTTACAGAGTTCCACATCCAGGATGGCTCTGGAGTAATAGAGATGGCCACTTGTGTCCTTACAGTTGGGCCTGAGTGAGCCTTGCAGAGTGCATGTTATGGAGAGTAGTTGAATGTTTTCTCATGAGACAGAGCATCATGAGTATGGTACAGAGAAGCATCTGATGTCAGATACCTTGTAGTTAAGATGAGGAAGATGATGTTAGCACCTATATGGAGGCCAACTAGGGAGCAGATAGGAGGACAAATGTTGATATATGACCAACTTTGCCTATCCGGTTGGATTATTTTGGCACTATTGTGGCTCCTAAACTTAGAAGAAATAAAAGAGAATAGGAGGAGAAATAGCACCTTTAATTGACTGAGAAAATCTTGTATTAAGATTATACTTATTTGTCTTTAAGAAGGTTTTGACACCTGGTAGAATTGGTATCCAAAATGAAAATTCAGTTGATACTGAAATAGAATAACATTCTTGGCCCACCCAAGATTATGAACTGAGACTCACGTTGCTACAAGTAGAAGTCAACTTTGTAATAAAATTAAGAGTCATCTGTAATTTTAGAGCAAAGCATGCTTGCTTTTTGTACCCTAAATGTAGTATGAATTTGAGAAATTTTCCAATAATAATACCCTGAATAAAACTTCTCAGTGCACAAGCTGACAATTGCTTAACATTAATATTTTCTCTTCCTCCAAGTTTAGATAATCCCAAGTAAAACTTAAGGTATTTCATACACATATACTTTAAATATATTTTTCTGAAAGGAATACAACAAGCTATTTTATTTTTTACTTGGGAGAGAAGAGGGGCTCTTATTTTCAATTTTGTACTTCTGTGTACAGTTTGATTTTTTCAACTATGTATACATAAAGCATGTGTTTAACTTTTGTTGTCAAAATTCAACTGGGCAATGAAATTATTAGTATTTTTTTCTTTAATTTTCTCTTTATTAACAATGAATGAAAGTTATTTTAAAATACCCAGTACGCTTATAAAGGAATATAAAAATGTGAAGCATTGTCTTTGTTGTTGATAGGGAAGGCAAACTATTTGAGCTACAATGCTGATTTTAAATATTCTAATCCCTGACAGAATAAGTGAAGAATGCTAGAATCTAGAAAATATTATAATATTTTCTCAAATACTCCAAAATAGTACAGACTCATTGGTATTAAGAATCTCTGAAAATACAAGTATCTTCTTTAAAAATTAAATCAGATTTAGACTAGGGGCCACGACTCAAAATAGTACAGATTCTGACTAAGGTTGAGAAGAGAAAAGGGAAATTTACATAGTACAGACTTAGCCAGGTTGAGAGATTTTAGAATATTTAAGAAGGATACTCTGACTCCTGGGCATCAAAGAGCAGACAAACAAAAGCTGGAGGTGAAATAGGGTTTTAGAAAAACAGATTAACACTGGATATATGAAAGTGAGCCAAAAATTCATTCCACCACCCCCCACGGGATTTGTGGTCTAATGAGGAATCAGAAACTAATCAAGCAAATAGATATTTAATTTCAATTTAGAATAAGTGTAATGAAGGAAAAATAGGGTATCATTAGAAAGGATATTGGAAAGGGGTTATATTAAATTGGGCAATCAGAGAATGTAGTCCTAAGGTGACACTTGAACTAAGATCTGAATGACTAGAAGTTATCAGCCTTGGTGAAGATCTGATTGCTGAATATTCCAGGCAGAAAGTATGAAGGTACTGAAATGGAAACAAACTTGAAATATATTGCAGTAGAAAAAAGATTGGTTTGACTGAAAGATAGTGCATAAAAAGTAGAGAGTGACAGATGATTTGGTCAGAGATGTAATAGAGGGGCCAAATCATGGAGAGTATTACAGGTTTGTCAACCATATAACTTATCATCTAAATCCAATCGCTTTTGTAAAAATTTCAGCTTTATTGAGGTAAAATTGATACATAAAATTGTAAGATATTTAAATGGTATATCATGGCGAATTTATGTACATATACATTGTGAAAGGATTCTCTCATCTAATTAACACATCCATCACCTTACCTATATATATATTTTTTTCTTTGGTGAGAATATTTGAGTTCTACTGTCTAAGCTAATTTCATTAAAAAATATAGTGTAATCAACTATAGTCACCATGTTTTACATTAGCTCCTATGACCTTATTCAATTTATAGCTGAAAGTTTGTACCTTTTTATTAACCTCTCCCTACTTTTCCCTACCCAAGACCCTGGCAATCATTTTTCTAATCTCTGTTACTGATTGACTCTTTTTCCTCAGCATTATTGAGATATAACTGACATAGAGCACTGTGTAAATTTAAGGTGTACAACAAATCGATTTGATACATTATTTTTTTATTTTTTTCATGAGTCACGAAACTACTTTATTTTATTCTATTTATTTTTTTTTTATTTATGCTTAACTTTATTTCTTAGTAAAAGGAAAACTAAATCTTCAACTTGTCAACATTTCTTATTGAATATTCTCTCTCTTTTTTTAACATCTTTATTGGAGTATAATTGCTTTACAATGGTGTGTTAGTTTCTGCTTTATAGCAAAATGAATCAGTTACACATATACATATGTTCCCATATCTCTTCCCTCTTGTGTGTCCCTCCCTCCCACCCTCCCTATCACACACCTCGAGGTGGTCACAAACCACAAAGCTGATCTCCCTGTACTATGAGGCTGCTTCCCACTAGCTATCTATTTTAAGTTTGGAAGTGTATGTATGTCCATGCTCTAGTAGATCTGTGTCTTTATTCCCATATTATCACTAGGTTCTTCATGACCTTTTTTTAAATTATTTTTACTGAGATTCCATGTATATGTGTTAGCATACGCTATTTGGTTTTCTCTTTCTGACTTACTTCACTCTGTATGGCAGATTGTAGGTCCATCCACCTCACTACAAATAACTCAATTTCGTTTCTTTTTATGGCTGAGTAATATTCCATTGTATATATGTGCCATATCTTCTTTATCCATTCATTTGTTGATGGATACTTAGCTTGCTTCCATGTCCTGGCGATTGTAAAGAGAGCTGCAATAAACATTTTGGTACATGACTCTTTTTGAATTATGGTTTTCTCATGGTAAATCCCCAGCAGCAGGATTGCTGGGTCGTATGGTAGTTCTATTTGTAATTTTTTAAGGAACACCCATACTCTTCTCCATAGTGGCTGTATCAATTTACATTCCCATCAACAGTGCAAGAGTGTTCCCTTTTATCCACACCCTCTCCAGTGTTTATTGTTTCTAGATATTTTGATGATGGCCATTCTGACTGGTGTGAGATGATATCTCATTGTAGTTTTGCTTTGCATTTCTCTAATGATTAATGATGTTGAGCATTCTTTCATGTGTTTGTTGGCAATCGGTATATCTTCTTTGGAGAAATGTCTATTTAGGTCTTCTGCCCATTTTTGGATTGAGTTGTTTGGTTTTCTGTTATTGAGCTGCACGAGCTGCTTGTAAATTTTGGAGATTAATCCTTTGTCAGTTGTTTCATTGGCAAATATATTCTCCCATTCTGAGGGTTGTCTTTTGGTCTTGTTTAGGATTTCCTTTGCTGTGCAAAAGCTTTGAAGTTTCATTAAGTCCCATTTGTTTATTTTTGACTTTATTTCCATTTCTTTAGGGCGTGGGTCAAAAAGGATCTTGCTGTGATTTATGTCATACAGTGTTCTGCATAGGATTTCCTCTAAGAGGCTGAAACTTTCTGCCCTTACATTTAGGTCTTTAATCCATTTTGAGTTTATTTTTGTGTATGGGGTTAGGGAGTGTTGTAATTTCATACTTTTACATGTACCAGTCCAGTTTTCCCAGAACCATATATTGAAGACACTGTCTTTTCTCCACTGTATATTCTGGCCTCCATTACCAACAATAAGGTAGCCATATGTGCGTGGATTTATCTCTGGGCTTTCCATAATGTTCCATTGATCTATATTTCTGTTTCTGTGCCAGTACCATACTGTGTTGATTACTGTAGCTTTGCAGTATAGTCTGAAGTCAGGGAGCCTGATTCCTCCAGCTCCGTTTTTCGTTCTCAAGATTGCTTTGGCTATTCGAGCTTTTTGTGTTGCCATACAAATTGTGAAATTTTTGTTCTAGTTCTGTGAAAAATGCCAGTGGTAGTTTGATAGGGATTGCCTTGAATCTGTAGATTGCTTTGGAGAGTAGAGTCATTTTCACAATGTTGATTCTTCCAATACAAGAACATGGTATATTTCTCCATCTGCTTGTGAGTCCTTTAATATTTTTCATCAGTGTCTAATAATTTTCTGCATACAGTTCTTTTGTCTCCTTAGGTAGGTTTATTCCTAGATATTTTATTCTTTTTGTTGCAATGGCAAAAGGGAGAGTTTTCTTAATTTCACTTTCAGTTATTTCGGAATTAGTGTATAAGAATGCCATAGATTTTGGTGCATTAATTTTGTATCTTGCTACTTTACCAAATTCATTGATTAGCTCTAGTAATTTTCTGGTAGCATCTTTAGGATTCTCTATGTATAGTATCATGTCATCTGCAAACAGTGACAGCTTTACTTCTTCTTTTCCAATTTGGATTCCTTTTATTTCTCTGATTGCTGTGGCTAAAATTTCCAAAACTATGTTGAATAAGAGTGGTGAGAGTGAGCAACCTTGTCTTCTTCCTGATCTTAGTGGAAATGGTTTCAGATTTTCACCATTGAGGACGATGCTGGCTGTGGGTTTGACATATATGGCCTTTATTATGTTGAGGAAAGTTCCCTCTATGCCTACTTTCTGTAGGGTTTTTATCATAAATGGGTGTTGAATTTTGTCAAAAGTTTTCTCTGCATCTATTGAGATGATCACATGGTTTTTCTCCTTCAATTTGTTAATATGGTGTATAACATTGATTGACTTGTGTATATTGAAGAATCCTTGCATTCCTGGAATAAACCCCACTTGATCATGGTTTATGATCCTTTTAATGTGCTGTTAGATTCTGTTTGCTAGTATTTTGGTGAGGATTTTTGCATCTATGTTCATCAGTGATATTGGCCTCTAGTTTTCTTTCTTTGTGACATTTTTGTCGGTTTTGGTATCAGTGTGATAGTGGCCTCACAGAACGAGTTTGGGAGTGTTCCTCCCTCTGCTCTATTCTGGAAGTGTTTGAGAAGGATAGGTTTTAGCTCTACTCTAAATGTTTGATAGAATTCGCCTGTGAAGCCATCTGGTCCTTGGCCTTTGTTTGCTGGAAGATTTTTAATCACAGTTTCAATTTCATTGCATGTGATTGTTCTGTTCCTGTTTTCTATTTCCTCCTGGTTCATTCGCAGCAGGTTGTGCATTTCTAAGAATTTGTCCATTTCTTCCTAGTTGTCCAGTTTATTGGCACAGAGTTGCTTGTAGTGATCTCTCATGATTCTATGTATTTCTGGAGTGTCAGTTGTTACTTCTCCTTTTTCATTTCTAATTCTATTGATTTGAGCCTTCTGCGTTTTCTCTTGATGAGTCTGGCTAACAGTTTGTCAATTTTGTTTATCTTCTTGAAGAACCAGCTTTTACTTTTATTGATATTTGCTATCATTTCCTTCATTTATTTTTTATTTATTTCTGAGCTGATCTGTATGATTTCTTTCCTTCTGCTTACTTTGGGTTTTTTTTGTTCTTCTTTCTCTAATTGCTTTAGGTGCAACGTTAGGATGTTTATTCGAGATGTTTCCTGTTTCTTAAGGTAGGATTGTATTGCTATAAACTTCCCTCTAAGAACTGTTTTTGCTGCATCCCGTAGGTTTTGGGTCATCATACCTCCATTGTTGTTTGTTTCTAGGTATTTTTTTGATTTCCTCTTTGATTTCTTCAGTGATCACTTCGTTGTTAACTAGTGTATTGCTTAGCCTCCATGTGTTTGTATTTTTTACACATCTTTTCCTGTAACTGATATCTAGTCTCATAGCATTGTGATCAGAAAAGATACTTCATATGATTTCAATTTTCTTAAATTTACCAAAGCTAGATTGGTGACCAAAGATATGACCTATCCTGGAGAATGTTCCATGAGCACTTGAGAAAAATGTGTATTCTGTTGTTTTTGGATGGAATGTCCTATAAATATCAATTAAGTCCATGTTGTTTAATATATCATTTAAAGCTTGTGTTTCCGTATTTATTTTCATTTTGGATGATCTGTCCATTGATGAAAGTGGGGTGTTAAATTCCCCTACTATGATCATGTTACTGTCGATTTCCACTTTTTTTTTTTAACATCTTTATTGGGGTATAATTGCTTTACAATGGTGTGTTAGTTTCTGCTTTATAACCGATTTCCACTTTTATGGCTGTTAGAATTTGCCTTATGTATTGAGGTGTTCCTATGTTGGGTGCATAAATATTTACAATTATTATATCTTCTTCTTGGATCGATCCCTTGATCATTATGTAGTGTCCTTCTTTGTCTCGTGTAATAGTTTTTATTTTAAAGTCTATTTTTTCTGATATGAGAATTTTTACTCCAGATTTCTTCTGATTTCCATTTGCATGGAATATCTTTTTCCATCCCCTCACTTTCAGTCTGTGTGTGTCCCTAGGTCTGAAGTAGGTCTCTTGTAGACAGCATATATATGGGTCTTGTTTTTGTATCCATTCAGCCAGTCTGTGTCTTTTGGTGGGAGCATTTAATCTATTTACATTTAAGGTAATTATCGATATATATGTTCCTATTCCCATTTTCTTAATTGTTTTGGGTTTATTATTGTAGGTCTTTTATTTTTCTTGTGTTTCTTGCCTATAGAAGTTCCTTTAGCAGTTGTTGTAAAGCTGGTTTGGTGGTACTGAACTCTCTCAGCTTTTGCTTGTCTGTAAAGGTTTTAATTTCTTCATCAAATCTGTATGAGATCCTTGCTGGGTAGAGTAATCTTGGTTGTAGGTTTTTCTCCTTCATCACTTTAAATATGTCCTGCCACTGCCTCCTGGCTTGCAGAGTTTCTGCTGAAAGATCAGCTGTTAACCTTATGGGGATTCCTTGTGTGTTATTTGTTGTTTTTCTCTTGCTGCATTTAGTATGCTTTCTTTGTATTTAATTTTTGACAGTTTGATTCATATTTTTCTTGGCATATTTCTCCTTGGATTTATCCTGTATGGGACTCTCTGTGCTTCCTGGACTTGATTAAATATTTCCTTTCCCTATTAGGGAAGTTTTCAACTATAATCTCTTCAAATACTTTCTCATTCCCTTTCTTTTTCTCTTCTTCTTCTGGGACCCCTATAATTCGAATGTTGGTGTGTTAAATGTTGTTCCAGATGTCTCTGAGATGGTCCTCAGTTCTTTTCATTCTTTTTTCTTTATTCTGTTCTGCAGTATTTATTTCCACTATTTTATCTTCCAGGTCACTTATCCGTTCTTCTGCCTCAGTTATTCTGCTACTGATCCCGTCTAGAATATTTTTAATTTCATTTATTGTGATGTTCATCATTGCTTGTTTCCCCTTTAGTTCTTCTAGGTCCTTGTTAAATGTTTCTTGCATTTTGTCTATTCTATTTCCAAGATTTTGGATCATATTTAGTATTATTATTCTGAATTCTTTTTCAGGTAGACTGCCTATTTTCTCTTTATTTGTTAGGTCTGGTGGGTTTTTACCTTGCTCCTTCATCTGCTGTGTGTTTTCCTGTCTTTTCATTTTGCTTATCTTACTGTGTTTGGGGTCTCATTTTTGCAGGCTGCACGTTCGTAGTTCCTGTTGTTTTTGTTGTCCCTCCCCAGTGGCTAAGGTTGGTTTAGTTGGTTGTGTAAGTTTCCTGGTGGAGGTGACTAGTGCCTGTGTTCTGGTGGCTGAGGCTGGATCTTGTCTTTCTGGTGGGCAGGTCCATGTCTGGTGCTGTGTTTTGGGGTCTCGATTACCTTATTATGATTTTAGGCAGCCTGTCTGTTAATGGATGGGGCTGTGTTCCTCTCTTGCTAGTTGTTTGGCATAAGGTGTCCAGCACTGTAGCTTGCCACTCGTTGAATGAAGCTGGGTCTTGGTGTTGAGATGGAGATCTCTGTGAGATTTTCACCCTTTGATATTACATGGAGCTGGGAGGTCTCTTGTGGACCAGTGTCCTGAAGTTGCCTCTCCCACCCCAGTGGCACAACACTGATGCCTGGCTGGAGCACCAAGAGCGTGTCCTCCACACGGCTCAGAATAAAAGGGAGACAAAGTAGAAAGAAAGAGGATAAAATAAAATAAAATTTATTAAAATAAAAAATAAAATGATAAAAAACGAAAAATATACCAGATTGACAGAAACCTAGGACAAATTGTGAAAGCAAAGCTATACAGACAAAATCTCTCACAGAAATATACACACTCACAAAAAGAGGAAAATGGGAAAAAATAATATATCTTGCTCCCAAAGTCCACCTCCTCAACTTGGGGTGATTCATTTTCTATTCAGGTATTCCAGACCTGCAGGGTACATCAAGTTGATAGTGGACCTTTAATCCGCTCACTGCTTCTGAGGGTGCTGGGAGTAATTTCCCTTTCTCTTCTTTGTTTGCACAGCTCCTGGGGTTCAGCTTTGGATTTGGCCCCGCCTCTGCATGCAGGTCACCTGAGGGCGTCTCTTCTTCGGTCAGACAGGACAGGGTTAAAGGAGCAGCTGATTTGGAGACTCTGGCTCACTCAGGCCGGGTGGAGGGAGTGGTATGGATGCAGGGCGAGCTTGTGGCGGCAGAGGCCAGCGTGACGTTGCACCAGGCTGAGGCGCGCTGTGCATTCTCCCAGGGAAGTTGTCCCTGGATCACGGGACACTGGCAGTGGTGGGCTGAACAGGCTCCCGGGAGGGGAGGTGGGGATAGTGTCGTGTGCTTGCACACAGACTTCTTGGTGGCTGCAGCAGCAGCCTTAGCATCTCATGCCCGTCTCTGAGGTCCACGCTGATAGCCGTGGCTCACGCCCATCTCTGGAGCTCCTTTAAGCAGCGCTCTTAATCCCCTCTCCCCATGCACCAGGAAACAAAGAGGCAGGAAAAAGTCTCTTGTCTCTTAGGCAGCTCCAGACTTTTCCCGGACTTCCTCCCGGGTAGCCGTGGTGCACTAACCCTTTTAGGCTGTGTTCGTGCACCAACCCCAGTCCTCTCCCCGTGTCTGACTGAAGCGCGAGCCTCAGCTCCCAGCCCCCACCCATCCCAGCAGGTGAGCAGACAAGCCTCTCGGGCTGGTGAGTGCTGGTAGGCACCGATCCTCTCTGCGGGAATCTGTACGCTTTGCCCTCCACAGCCTTGTTGCTGTGCTCTCCTCCATGGCTCTGAAGCTTCCCCTTCTGCTCCCGCAGTCTCTGCCCACGAAGGGGCTTCTAGTGTGTGGAAACCTTTCCTCCTTCACAGCTCCCTCCCACTGGTGAAGGTCCCGTCCCTATTCTTTTTTCTCTGTTTTTTCTTTTTTCTTTTGCCCTACCCAGGTACATGGGGAGTTTCTTGCCTTTTGGGAGGTCTGAGGTCTTCTGCCAGCGTTCAGTGGGTGTTCTATAGGAGAAGTTCCACATGTATATGTATTTCTGATGTATCTGTGGGGAGGAAGATGATCTCCACGTTTTACTCTTCCGCCATCTTCTCAAATCCCCCTGATATATTTATATACTGCAAAATGATTGCCACAATAACATTAGCTAATACCTCCAAACCGTCACATAATTACCATTTCTTTTTTGTTGTGAGAACATTTAAGATCAACTCTCTTAGCAACTTTCAAGTATATAATACAGTATTATTAGCTATATCCACCATGTTGTACATTAGATCCCCAGAATTTGTTAATCTTATAACTAGAAGTTTGTGTATTTTGACCAGTATCTCTCCATTTTCCTCAACCCCACCCCTGGTAACCACCACTCTACACATTTTCTCTGTATTTGGCTTTTTTAGACTCCACATATAAGTAACATCATACAGTATTTGTCATTCTCTAACTTATTTCAGTTAACATAGTTTCCTCAAGGTCCATCCATGTTGTCGCAAGAGGCAGGATTTTTTTTCTCATGTCTGAATAATATATATAATTCTATCTATTCACCTATTAACAGACACTTAGTTTTTTGTCATTTCTTGGCTATTGTAAATAATGCTGCAATGAACATGGAGATACAGATATTTTTTCAAGATCCTATTTTCATTTCCTTTAAATATACACCCAGAAGTGGGATTGGTGGATCATATGGTAGTTCTATTTTTAATTTCCTGAGGAACCTCCATACTGTTTTCCATAATGGTTGCACCAGTTTAATTTCCCATCAACAGTGCACAAGTGTTTCCTTTTCTCCACATCTTTGCCAACACTTGTTATCTCTTGTCTTTTTGATGATAGCCATTCTAATAGGTGCCAGGAGATATCTCGTTGTGGTTTTGATTTGCATTTCCCTGATGATTAGTGATGTTGAACATCTTTTCATATACCTGTTGGTCGTCTGTATGTTTTCTTTTGGAAAATGCGTTTCCAGTTCCTCTGCCCACTTTTTAATCAGATTTTTTTTAAATATTGAATTGTATGAGTCCTTTATACATTTTGGATATTAACCCCTTATCAGATATAGGCTTTGCAAATATTTCTCCCATTCTGTAGGTTGTCTTTTCATTTTGTTGATTGTTTCCTTTGCATATACCTTCTTTTTTCAAAATATTTATTTATTTATTTATTTACATGGCTGTGTCAGGTCTTAGTTGTGGCACATGGCATCTTTAGTTGCAGCATGTGGGATCTTCAATTGCAGCCTGTGAGATCTTTTTTAGTTGCATCATGTGGATTTCTCAGTGTGGCATGTGGACTCTTAGTTGTGGCATGCAGACTTCTTAGTTGCTGCATGCATGCAGGATCTAGTTCCCTGACCAGGGATTGAACCCAGGCCCCTTGCACTGGGAGCACGGAGTCTTACCCACTCGACCACCAGGGAGGTCTCCAAATGCTTTCTAGTTTGATGCAGTCCCACTTGTTATTTTTTTGCTCTTTTTGCCTTTTCTTTGCTGTCAAATCTGAAAAAAAAAAATCATTTCCAAGACCAGTATCAAGGATCTTACCCACTATGTAAACCCAAACACTTTTTTTTTTTTTTTGCAGTACACAGGCCTCTCACTGTTGTGGCCTCTCCTTTTGCAGAGCACAGGCTCATCGGCCATGGCTCACGGGACCAGCTGTTCCGCAGCATGTGGGATCTTCCCAGACCGGGGCACAAACCCATGTCCCCTGCTTTGGAAGGTGGATTCTCAACCACTGCGCCATCAGGGAAGCCCCCAAACAATTTTGAGAATGAAAGAGAAAGCTATTACAATTATGTGGAACAACAGGCATAAACCAGGACTCTACTGGAAAAACTAGATATATGGCCATACTTATGTCATGATTGGAATTTAAATTTTATTCTAAATATGATGAGAAACAATGGAAAATTTTTAAGCAGAGAGATGATGTGATCTGATTTCCACATATTTGTCAAAATTTTCTAGATTCAATTAATATAAATGGCATAAAAATCTATACATTTTGTTGGACCCTTGTTTGCAAAAAGTAGAGGTTACTTTAAGTAATTATTACTTTATTTTTAAGACATAGAAAATAAGAGAAGCATGTATTCTTAATCCCAGTGCCATGCCTCACACAATTTAGTCAAATACATATAGCTAGGCCTCATGGAAGAATAGAATACAGGCCTTAAATAGATGGGAATTTGGAGTTTGGTCAGTGTTTAAAACAGATCTAATTGCTAGGTTATCTTGTTAATTTCCCTCCTATTTTTAACAGCCATGTTTTATTGATCTTTTACTCTTTTGTTGCTACCAATCAACTACCTCACTTTATAATCTATAAATCTTCTTGACTTCTACTTATTCAAAGTTTTTTCTTCTTCATGACTTTTATAGCTTCAATATTTCCACCTACTGCTTTCTTTCTGTCCTTCCACTTTTGCTCCCCCTACTAGATAACCAATACTCTTTCTAGTTTGATGCAGTCCTTCCACTTTTGCTCCCCCTACTAGATAACCAATACTCTTTCTGTATCATATTTAAACTCCTCTATAAAGATGACTTGGCTAGTTCATTTAAACACTATACCACAGGTGGACAAATTTTTTTTCTAAGAGATCAAATCATATTCTGTAGGTCAGGCAATATATTGGTTGTCTTTCAGCCAGGTAACCATCTCTGTCTAAAAGCTGTGACATTGTGGGTGTTCAAAGACTTAGCCAATTCAATATAATATTATCAGCAATAGTTTAGAAATTAAGAAATGGTTTTCTCATATTCACAAGCTACTCTCACTCCAAGATAGTATAATTCAATCAGTGTATCTCTCTCACTAAACAGTTACTCCCCACTGAATGAAAATAAATTTTCTCCCTTCTCATATTATTCATTCAGTCAGTCATACATTTTCCCAGTGCCTTTTGGTATATATCTGAAGGTATTTCTGCATTCATTGGAGATTTAAAATAAGTCATTTTTATATTAATAAACAGCCCCCAAATCTGTATCTTACATCAAATGTTTATTCCTCCCTCACATTTTATACAGCTATGGGCCAGCCATAGCTTTGTTCCATACGCCTTCATTCAGTACCCAGACAAAAGGAATAGTCCCGATCTGTGACATGTTCTAGAACATGATATGCTTGTGGCAAAGGGGAAAGAACAATAATCTGGCAGACGGCACTTAAAGTTTCTGCTCAGAAGTCAAATTGACTCATATTCGATTGGGCACAGCAAATCATATGGCCAAGCTCAATGTCAATGTGTTGGGAAATGAGGCCATAGGAAGCACTGTAAGTCAAATGTCAACAATTAGGAATGTATGAACTCTCTTACTGGAAAGAAAAGTAAATAGATTGAACAGATGAGAAAATATATTCTCTATTACATTCCACCCTCTTAGTCACAAATATTCACTTTCCTTCTTCCTGAATGTAAATAAACTCACTCTTTCCCAAGAAGGCATTCAAAAATCTCACCAAATCGTGGCATCAAAATGAAAGTTTGAGATTTTGGAATGGTCTCTACATCAGGTTTTTTTCTAAATTCAAGAAGTAGAATTAAAGACAAGTTTCACAGTCTTCCAAACACCTAACATACAATGATGAATCAGTGACACTCACATCTCAAAGTGAAAACACATAAACTGTAGTAACTCACTGGACAGTAGGAATTGTAAAACCTGCTGGAAAAATGATTGTAGATAAGAATTGTTTCTTGATTACACTCCAGTCCCACTTTTTGGGAGGAGCTTTGCAGTCAAGTTTTCTCCATCGCTTAGTTCTACCCTATGGAAAGTAATTCCTTTTCCATGATTCTCCTTAGCCACATCTGAAGAGAACATGGAAACTATGTTCTCCTATTTCACTCTAGTCAGTTTAATATGCCAATAGCTACATGCACAATTCTTTTCAAATTATGCCCCTTTATTAGACTTACAGGTAATTTGAATTTATTACACTTTAGTGAAACCACTCTCTTAGTCTGTTTTCCCTGTGCTATTTAATACAATTTAAAGGATTTACTGAGAATCACCTAAATCTGTTCAGAGGTTTTTAACAAAACATGTGACCATGCCTGTCCTTGATTTGGTCCTTGATAGAAGCTGAATCTTAACTGTCTTAATTGGCTTTTCTTGCTCAAAGCATTTCTTATTAATTTTTTTCATTTTCCAGTTTGATATTAGGAGCAGTTGTACCTTTCTCTCTTTTTGCTTTCTGCTTATAAAGTACCTGGTTGTTCTTTTGCTTGTTTGTTTGTTATTTTTATTAATTCTTTCTTATAATACCTTGTCAAATTATAGCACCAAACAATCAAATAATGAATCCAACATTCTGTTTTCCACTTCTTCATCTAAAACAGGTTTATTAGATAATTATTTGCCTTCCAAGTTATCACAGGAGACACTTTTTTCTTTTTTTTCTTTCTTTTTTTTTTTTTTTTTTTTTTTTTGTGGTACCCGGGCCTCTCACTGTTGTGGCCTCTCCTGTTGCGGAGCACAGGCTCCGGACGCACAGGCCCAGCAGCCATGGTTCACGGGCCCAGCCGCTCCACGGCACGTGGGATCCTTCCGGACCGGGGCACAAACCCGTATCCCCTGCATCGGCAGGCGGACTCTCAACCACTGCGCCACCAGGGAAGCCCACATGTGACACTTTTATAAAAATATTTGTCATTGCATATATGAGCTGCTATTTTTCCAGTCTCTGAAGATAATTTCCTTTCTACCCATGACTTGATCCCCAAAACAATGACATATATATTAAGTGTTTTGTGATGTTAGCACCTTAAATATTAATATATATATTAGTCAGCTTTGCTGTGGTAACAAACAATACTAACTTCCCAGGAGCTTATCACAACAGAAGTTAATTTTTGTTCACATTTTATGTTAGTTGTAGGTCAGCTGTAACTCTGACTCCCATTTCTTTTTTCCATCACTCAGTCTGCCTGATAAGCCCCTATCTGGAAAATGCTTTGATAACATGTCATTATGGCAAATGGAAAAAAAAAAAACTGATCTGGCAAAAACATTCAATGGCTTTAAAAGCAACTAGTTATACATCATGTCTGCTCACATTTCTTGGTCAAACATCAACAAGGTGAGTAAATAGACTCCTCCCTCAGGAGGCATTGCAATACCCATGGCAATAGACATAGATCCTATAGATACTCTTATAAGAAGAAAGAGTATATAGCTCAGAATGATAAAATCTACTATGACTTGTTAGAAAAGCTAGATATTTTTAATACAAAGAAGAGAAGAGTGAGTCAACATCCACTTTAAAATTACTTCTATCTTCTTAAAGGTCTTTACTAAACTCTCATTTTGAACACAAAGGAGTATCAATAGATGTGAGCATGCCTTTCTGGATTTTAGAAGATTTTGGATAAACTCAAAAGACTACTGAGACCAATTGTCAACTTTTTGTCCCTATTGATGAAAACATATAATATTGAAATTCTGGGTAGAGAATACAGATGCTTTTCTTCATTAACTTAAAGTAATTGGAAAATAGTAACAATACGATTCTAGAAGACTAGATAGTGAGATGGAGGAGGGGGAGTGTAAAGGAGACAGATAAATGAAAGTAACTGTATTGCAGAGAGTGAAACTGACAATCTGATCCTAGGGAAGGGAATTGACTATTATTGCTTACGTTACTCTATGCTAGCTACTGTACTTGGAGTTTTGTATAATGTTTTTATCAATTGTCAAAATAATGTATAATTACTTCCAGTTTGTCAATCAGGAAGTCATGATTGAAAAGTATAATTTGTACAGTTTTGGAGCTAAGTTTCAAACCAAGGCCTGTCTCTTCTTCCTATTTCTCCTGCTGAATATCTCAAGCATATTTTCATTGTGGCAATACTTGTGCTTTTATGGATAGGGAAAGAAGTTTCTTTGACATTCCTGGTGATCTTGAGCCACACTTGCCTTAATAATTTCCTCAATCTACTGTATGGCAATCACCTCAGCACTATAAAAGAGCTCTGAATTAGAGATATCTTTCAAACCAGTAAGAGGGATTTACTGTGAAGACTAACAAGGGAGTTAACAGCTTTCAGTTCAGTTTAGCAAATATTGTATTAAGTATGTACTATGTTCTATTTACTGATGAAATGAGTAAGATATAGTCTCTGATCTCAAATTATTTAGAGACTTTGGAACCGGAAGCAAGAGAATTCTTCCTGGATATGCTGGTAAACTTCCTAATAGTTACATAAAGATAACAAAACTTACTAGCACACTGACTCATAATGGAAGCCTATTGAGTTAATGTCCAGAACTCAACCACCACTTCTACTCAAAGAAATATACAACCATTTTACACTTTACCAGAACCTAGGGAGTGAATTAAGAAGTCTACAAAAGACATGAAAAAGATAACCTCACATTATTTATGTTTCAATAAAAAGGAAATTTAGTAATATATACATCCCCCTACTTATGAACAAGTTAAGTTTTAAGGAATTGTAAGTTCATTTAAGTCCAATATGATATCATACAAGGGAGTGCTTACACTAGTTATCAATTGCAGACATGGTTGACATACTTTTGTTCTAATGTTCACTTTTTCTTTAAAACATTTCAGGCTAAAATATTAAAAACAGAGAAATTTCTGTATCAAATGAAAAACTGTTAAATAAAAAAAAGCAGAAATCACAAAATTACTGTGTATAATTATTTTATAACAACGAAAACCATTTTAAACATTTGTTGTAATAACAACAAAAAACTTTTAAAAATTAAAAGAAATTGCTGTGCTTGTTTCAGAACAATGGGTTCTGAAACTTTAGGTACTAGATTATTAGGTATTAAAAAAAATGAGGAAGCTGTAATATGATGGTGAACCTGTCTGAAAAGAGAAACTGAAGGAGGCCATAGGGAGTATGTGGTGGCTGGTGGAAATTTCTCAAACCTGAAGAGAGGACAAAAATAAATAAATAAATAAAACAATTGGGTGAAGTAATCAGAAAGATAATATGAGGAGGAATTGAGTAAGTGTGGTCCTGACCTAATATCTTGCAGTTAATTGATGATATTTTGGCACAAGCATAAATTCCTGGAAATGTAAGAGTGATATGATTCATTTAATTGATCTAAATTCAGCGTTTGGAATGATTTAGTCAATGGTTTTAGTCATTCCATTTCTCTATGGGCCATACAGAGTATAACTCTAAATCACCAGTAACTTAGACACTATAAGGAAACTACTTATTTCTTTATAGTCACACCTAAACTACTTGTGTAAGTCTTAGAGACCCTACAAGTTACTATCCTGAGCAAAACTGTGATTCATTTAATTATAAGACTATGTAGATTGAACTTTGAGGTTTAGTCAATCACTAAGACCAAAAAAGAGAATTCTCAGAATGGCTCATGGTAGCCACTGATAAAAATACATAATCTACTTGGTTACATCTTGACTATCACATATATAATAAATGATATTTATGAACATCACGTTATAAAATAGTTATCTCTTCCTTGGCTTTCATGTTAACATACTTTCCTGATCTTCCTTGTTCGTTTATGGCTATTTCTTTAAGTTTCATTGTTGACTCAAGCATTGCTATTTAGTCACTAAATGCTGGCATTCATTAAGTAAATTTATGTACATTACTTCTCACTCTATATTTTTTCCCATGGAAATCACATCCATTCTATTTGCATCAATGATCATTCATGACTCCCAAAATCATATCTCTAGCTCAGAACTCTCTTCTGATACTCCAGACCTTATAATTCAACTACCTTTTTAGCACTTACATTTGGATAACTAAAAAGGACCTGAAACTCAAAAGGCCCCAGATTTTACTCATAAGCAAACCACCATCTGCCTGGGGAGCACAGGAACAGATCCTCTCCAAATGTTCCCTCCCTAATAAATAGCACCGCTATTCATCCAGATTAAAACCTAGCACTAATTCTTGACATTTTCTTCCTCCTCACTTCCCATATATAATCCAGCAATAAATGGTACTGATTTCATTTCTGGTCTCTCATATCTATCCATTTTCTTTTCAATATCCACTGTCTTTATTTGAAGCAACCACAAAGAGATTTTTATCCTTTTCTAAGCTAATTCAGGTTCTGAAGCTAGCTAGAGTAATCTTTTCAAAATGCAAACCTGTTCATGTCACCACCGCCCATTATCATGCTCCTTTAAATATTTCAGCACTTTAAAGCCCTTAAATAGTATTTTAAATATTATCCCATTAGGACAATTACTAAAATCTATAACATGATCTAACAGAATTTGAATGTTCTGACCTCTGCCTATCTTTCCATCTTCATCTTGAACTGTAATCACCTTCATTCAATATTTTAGCCACACTCACTTTCTTTCAGTTCTTCAAAGTCACCACACTCCTTCTTGTTAATGGAATTTTTATATAATGTTCCCCTTGCATGGAAGACTTTTAGTCTTTCCTGACATACTCCAAGATTATTTAACTATTCCTTCTTATGATCTCAGTTCAAAAATTACTTACTCAGGAAAGCCCTCTCTGATCACTTGATCTACTAGACATCCTATTGTTATACATTCACCATGCACTGTGTATTATTTATCCCTAGAAGTTATCGGAGTTGTAATTTAATAGTTATTTGATTAATATCAGAATTCTTTATTAACCTCTAAATTTCAAGACACGTGAATTATTTTTTTCTGTTTTGTCCACAGCTGTATCCCAGTTGCATAGGATAGTGCCTGGCAACATACTAAGCATTCAGTACCAATCTGTTGAAAAAATGATTGAAAAAAGTAGATGTGATACTAAAGAGTTTCAGATTTATAATACAAAATTCTTTATTTTGTTTTTCTAAAAGCTTGTAACAATTTTCCTTTTTAAAATGGCTATAAGGGTATATCTATAAAACTTTAACATCATTAAACAAATCAAGCATTGAACACATCTTGCTTTTCCAGTCATTCTACTTCTATATGGGCAATAAAAAGTATGACTCTAATGTACCAGTAACATAGTTATTCCTTTATAGTCACACCTGAACTCCTTGTAAGTGACAGAGACCCACATCCTATTTTGCCCTATCAATCACCACCAGAAAGCACTATTCCTTACACATTCTTATCATCTTTAAGACCCATTATTATGGGGGGGAAAAAAGACAAGCTTTTAAATTGTCTTTGTTGTCATTTCAACAGCTTTAAGAAAATGACTATGGTGGTGGTTCCCAATCATAGTCTTCTATAAAAAAAAAAACTAACACTTATTTTTAAAAAATAAGGAAGACTTTATTCAAAACAATTGCAATAGTGGTCAAGACTACTGCAATGGAGGAGAGAGATTGAACTCAACTTCAAATATGGCAGAGACAGCTGGAAATTTATAGCTAAAGAACAGAATGAGGGGATCAGTGGATGGAAAATTACTAAAGAGAACTAGATTAGATACCAAGGAGAGGGATTCTTCCTAAACTGACCTAATAAAATTCTCACTAAAAGAATGCCAAGGGCTTAGATATTAAGGATGGGGCTGTTGAAGAATTTGATCAAATATCAAGTGGTGGTAAGATTCTCACTAACTGACTTCACAGAATTCTCTGCTAAAACTGGGCTGAGCCAGTTAAGATCAAGACCTAGTTGAGAAGAGGGCTTAGAGGAGCCTGAATAAAGATTGGTGACTAAAGACTGGTCAAGAATGGAGTCTTTATCACTTCTCATAACAAAGTTTCAACTCACATATTCAAATATCAATCCATACTAATTAATTGCATTACATTCATCTAATATTATGAAAACTTGCAATCTTAGGAAAAGTACCTGAATGGACCTGAATATCCTGTTTCCAGTTTAAGAATCCATTTTTAATTTTTAGCCTTAAAATGTTTAATCATCCCCTCATATGAAGGACAATAAAATAATCAAAAATGAAGCTAATAAAAGAATACATTAGAGCAAGATCAATCATCTCTTGGAGGATATGGTCAGAGGCAAGTCATGCTATGTGAATTTAAAAATCTCCCAACATGATGACTGAATGGGTTGTTTCTTCCTGTGATTATATCATTTTTTGCATCATATATTTGTCTATGCAATTAGATGCATGCAAGTTCAATTTTGATATGCGTGTGTGTGTGTGTGTGTGTGTGTGTGTGTGAATTATATCTTTTATGTAGTATCTCCACCAAATAATTTTGGCTCTAAAGTCTATAAACCTATACTGTTTGATATTAAAATAAATGCACACACTTCTATTTTGTTTATATTTTATATATATATATATATTTGATATGATATGTATATATATTCCTTTCTTTTACTTTTAATTCTTCTTTAGTCTCTTGTTTATTATGTGTCACTTGAACAACATACAGCTGGATCTTGTTTTCTTATATTTTATTTTTAACCAGACTAACAAAGTTTGTCTTTTTTTTTGTTTGTTTTGTTTTTCTGCAGTACGTGGGCTTCTCACTGTTGTGGCCTCTCCCGCTGCGGAGCACAGGCCCCGGACGCGCAGGTTCCAAATGCGCAGGCTCAGCGGCCATGGCTCACGGGCCCAGCCACTCCACAGCATGCGGGACCCTCCCGGACCAGGGCGCGAACCCGTGTCCCCTGCATCGGCAGGCGGACTCTCAACCACTGCGCCACCAGGGAAGCCCAAAGTTTGTCTTTTAATTTGAATATCTGGACCACTTACACTTACTTGAATTACTGGTATATTTTTATTTATTTTGATGATCTGATTTTGTGTTTCCTATTTGTCCTGAGATATTTTTGCTTACAATCCGTTCTTTTCTTCATTTAGATGATTTGTAATTTTAATTTTCTTTCTAATATTTTAAAAAACTTATTCACTGTGATTTTTATTTTTTAAGCATTACCACAAAAAATCCTAATGTAGCTCCTTAAATTAGTTTTTTAAAATATATTTTATATATTTTTAATTGAGGTATATTTGATTTATTATATTATGTTAGTTTCAGATGTATGGCATAGTGGTTCAGTATTTTTGCAGGTTATACTCAATTATAGGTTATTACAAGGTAATGGCTATAATGCCCTCTGTATAGAGTATGTCCTTGTTGCTTATCTATTTTATATATGGTAGTTTATTACATATGATAGGGTTATCCCATACACCTAACTTGTCCCTCCTGCCTTCCATTTCCTCTTTGGTAATCACAAATTTGCTTTCTATACCTGTGAGTCTGTTTCTGTTTTGCATATACATTCATTTCTATTATTTATACAAGTGATATCATGCAGTATTTGTCTTTTTCTGTCTGACTTATTTCAATAAGCATAATATTCTCTAGGTCCACCCATTTTGCTGCAAATGGCAGTATTTCATTCTTTTTATACATCTGAGTAATATTTCATCGTGTGTGTGTGTGTGTGTATATATATATATATATATATATATATATATATATATATATACATATATACCACATTTCTTAATGCAGTTTACTATTGATGGGCACTTGGGCTGCTTCCATGTCTTGGCTATTCTAAATACTGCTGCTATGAACATTGGGGTGCATTAATCTTTTCGAATTAGTGTCTCAATTTTTTTCTGATTATATACCCAGGAGTGGAATTGCTGAATCATATGGTAACTTCTAGTTTTAGTTTTAGTTTTCTGAGGAACCTTCATACTGTTTTCCATAGTGGCTGCACCAATTTACATTCCCACCAACAGTGTTCAAGGGTTTCCTTTTCTCCACATCCTCTCCAACATTTGTTATTCATAGACTTTTTGATGATAGCAATTCTGATAAGTGTGACGTGATACCTCACTTTTGTTTTGATCTGCATTTCTCTAATATTGGGTTGGCCAAAAAGTTCATTCGTTTTTTTCTATAGATGGCTCTAGTAGCACTTAGTTGTCTGTAACTTCATTCGAAACAATTTTGTTAGATTGTATGTGACCACTGTCCTAGCATGCATTTACAAAAAGACATCAAAATTGCTGAATTTTTGTATAGCCTTTTAATATTGAAGATGGAAGAAAAAAACATTTTTGGCATATTATGCTTTATTATTTAACGAAAAGTTAAAAATACAAATGAAATGCACAAAAAGATTTGTGCAGTGTATGGAGGAAGTGCTGTGACTGATCGAAAGTTGCAAAAGTGGTTTGTGAAGTTTCATGCTGGAGATTTCCCACTGGACGATGCTCCACGGTCAGGTAGACCAGTTGAAGTTGATAGCGATCAAATCGAAACAATAATTGAGAAAAATCTACGTTATACTACACGAGGGATAGCCAACATACTCAAAATATCCAAATCAAGCGTTGAAAATCATTTGCACCAGCTTGGTTATGTGAATTGCATTGATATTTGGGTTCCATCTAAGTTAAGCGAAAAAAAACGTGTTGACCATATTTCCGCATGAGATTCTCTACTGAAACGTAATGAAAACGTTCCGTTTTTAAAACAAATTGTGACAGGCAATGAAAAGTGGATACTGTACAACAATGTGGAATGGAAGAGATCATGGGGCACGTGAAATGAACCACCAACAACCACACCAAAGGCTGGTCTTCATCCAAAGAAGGTGATGTTGTGTATATGGTGGGATTAGAAGGGAGTGTTCTATTATGAGCTCCTTCCAGAAAACCAAAGGATTAATTCCAACAAGTACTGCTCCCAATTAGACCAACTGAAACTACACTTGATGAGAAGCGTCCAGAATTAGTCAAAAGAAAATGCATAATCTTCCATCAGGATAACACAAGACCACATGTTTCTTTGATGACCAGGCAAAAGTTGTTACAGCTTGGCTGGGAAGTTCTGATTCATCTGCTGTATTCACCAGACATTGTAGCTTCGGATTTCCATTTATTTAGGTCTTTACAAAACCTCTTAATGGAAAAATTTTCAATTCCCTGGAAGACTGTAAAAGGCACCTGGAAGAGTTCTTTGCTCAAAAAGATAAAAAGTTTTGGGAAGATGGAATTACGAAGTTGCCTGAAAAATGGCAGAAGGTAGTGGAACAAAAGGGTGACTACATTGTTCAATAAAGTTCTTGGTGAAAATTAAAAATGTGTCTTTTATTTTTACTTAAAAAGCCAAAGGAACTTTTTCCCCACCCAATAATTGATGATGTTGAGCATTTTCTCATGTGTCTGTTAGCCATTTGAATGTCTTCTTTGGAAAAATGTCTTCTGCCCATTTATTGATGAGTTGTTTTATTTTTGATATTGAGTTCTATGAGTTGTTTGTATATTTTGGATATTAACTCCTTGCTGCTCATGTCATTTGCAAATATTTTCTTTCATTCCCTAGGTTGTGTTTTTGTTTTGTCAGTAGTTTTTTTTGCTGTGCAAAAGTTTTTAAATTTAATTACGCCCCATTTGTTTATTTTTAACTTTATTTCTTTTGCCTTAGAAGACTGATTCAAGACAATATTGCTATGACATGTCAAAGAGTGTTCTGCCTGTATTCTTTTCTAGGAGTTTTATGGTTTCCATTCTTACATTTAGGTCATTCAACCATTTTGAGATTATTTTTGTATATGGTGTGAGGGAATATTCTTATCTCATTGTTTTACATGTGACTGTCCAGTTTTCCCAGCACTACCTGTTGAAGTGACTGTCTTTTTTCCATTATATATTTCTTCCTCCTTTGTCATAGACTAATTGACCATGGGTGCATGGGTTTATTTCTGGGCTCTCTATTCTGTTTCACTGATCTCTGTGTCTGGTTTTGTGCCAGTACCATGTTGTTTTGATTACTATAGCTTTGTAGCATAGACTGAAGTCAGGGAGCATGATACCTCCAGGACTGTTCTTTTTTATCAAGATTCCTTTGACAATTCAGAGTCTTTTGTGGTTCCATGTGAATTAGAGGATTATATGTTCTAGTACTTTTTAAAATGTCATGAGGGCTGGGAAGATGGCGGAAGAGTAAGACGTGGAGATCACCTTCCACCCCACAGATACACAAGAAAAACATCTACACGTGGAACAACTCCTACAGAACACCTACTGAACGCTGACAGAAGACCTCAGACCTCCCAAACGGCAAGAAATTCCCCACATACCTGGGTAGGGCAAAAGAAAAAAAGAAGAAACAGAGACAAAAGAATAGGGACAGCACCTGCACCAGTGGGAGGGAGCTGTGAAGGAGGAAAAGTTTCTACACACTAGGAAGTCCCTTCGTGGGCTGAGACTGCAGGAGGCAGAGGGGGGAACTTCGGAGCCACAGAGGAGAGAACAGCAACAGGGGTGCGGAGGGCAAAGTGGGGAGATTCCTGCACGGAGGATCTGTGCCGACCGGCACTCACCAGCCCGAGAGGCTTGTCTGCTCACCCGCTGGGGCGGGTGGGGCTGCGAGCTGAGGCTCGGGTTTCTGTCAGAGCGCAGGGAGAGGACTGGGTTTGGTGGCTTGAACATAGCCTGAAGGGGTTAGTGCACCACAGCTAGCCGGGAGGGAGTCCGGGGAAAAGTCTTCACCTGCCAAAGAGGCAAGAGACTTTTTCTTCCCTCTTTGTTTCCTGGTGCACAAGGAGAGGGGTTTAAGAGCGCTGCTTAAAGGAACTCCAGAGACGGGCGCGAGCCATGGCTAAAAGCGCGGACCCCAGAGACGGGCGCGAGCTGTGGCTAAAAGCGCAGACCCCAGGGATGGGCGTGAGCTGTGGCTAAAAGCGCGGATACCAGAGATGGGCGCGAGCTGCAGCTAAAAGCACGGACCCCAGAGACGGGCAGGAGATGTTAAGGCTGCTGCTGCCACAACCAAGGGTCCTGTGTGCGAGCACAGGCCACTATCCACACCCCTCTTCCGGGGAGCCTGTGCAGCCCGCCACTGCCAGGTTCCTGGGATCCAGGGACAACTTCCCCGGGAGAACGCACAGTGGGCCTCAGGCTGGTGCAACGTCATGCCGGCCTCTGCCGCCGCAGGGCCGCCCCACACCCTGTGCCCTCCTTCCCCCCAGCCTGACTGCACCAGAGCCCCCGAATCAGCGGCTTCTTTAACCCTGTCCTGTCTGAGCAGAAAAGAGACGCCCTCCAGCGACCTACACGCAGAGGAAGGGCCAAATCCTAAGCTGAGCCCCTGTGAGCTGTGAGAACAAAGAAGAGAAAAGGAAATCTCTCCCAGCAGCCTCAGAAACAGCGGATTAAAGTTCCACAATCAACTTGATGTACCCTGCATTTGTGGAATACATGAATGGACAACAAATCATCCCAAATTGAGGAGGTGGACTTCGAGAGCAAGATCTATGATTTTTTCCCCTTTTCCTCTTTTTGTGAATGTGTATGTGTATGCTTCTGTGTGAGATCTTGTCTGTATAGCTTTGCTTTCACCATTTGTCCTAGGGTTCTGTCCTTCCATTGTTTGTTTTTTAAATTTTTGTCTTAATAATTAATTTCAATTTTAATAACTTTATTATACTTTACCTTCTTTCTTTCTTTCTTTCTTTCTTTCTTTCTTTCTTTCTTTCTTTCTTTCCTTCCTTCCTTCCTTCCTTCCTACCCTCCTTTAGACAACACATCATCCCAAATTGAGGAGGTGGACTTCGAGAGCAAGATCTATAATTTTTTCCCCTTTACCTCTTTTTGTGAGAGTGTATGTGTATGCTACTGTGTAAGATTTTATCTGTATAGCTTTGCTTCCAACATTTGTCCTAAGGTTCTATCCGTGCCTTTTCTTTTTTTTTTTATAAATAATTATTTTTTAATTCAATAACTATTATACTTTACTTTACTTTACTGTATCTTCTTTCTGTCTGTCTTTTTCCTTCCTTCTCTCCTTCCTTTCTTCCTTCCTCCCTCCCTCTCTCACTTTCTTTCCTTCTTGCCTTCTTTCATTCTTTTCTTCTTTCTTTCTTTCTTTCTTTCTTTCTTTCTTTCTTTCTTTCTTTCTTCCTTCCTTCCCTCCTTCCTTTCTTTCTTTCTTTCTTTCTTTCTTTCTTTCTTTCTTTCTTTCTTTCTTTCTTTCTTCCTTCCTTCCTTCCTTCCTTCCTTCCTTCCTTCCTTCCTTCCTTCCATCATACTTCTACTAATTGTCTCTACTTTTTCTCCCCTTTATTCTGAGCCGTGTGGATGAAAGGCTCTTGGTGCTCCAGCCAGGAGTCAGGGCTCTACCTCAGAGGTGGGAGAGCCAACTTCAGGACACTGGTCAACAAGAGACCTCCCAGCTCCACATAATATCAAATGGCAAAAATCTCCCAGAGACCTCCATCTTAACACAAGCACCCAGCTTCACTCAACGACCAGCAAGCTACAGTGCTGGACAACCTATGCCAAACAACTAGCAAAACAGGAACACAACCCCATCCATTAGCAGAGAGGATGCCTAAAGTCATAATAAGCCCACAGACACCCCAAAACACACCACCAGACGTGGACCTGCCCACTAGAGAGACAAGATCCAGCCTCACCGACCAGAACACAGGCACTAGTCCCCTCCACCAGGAAGCGTACACAATCCACTGAACCAACATTAGCCACTGGAGACAGGAATCAAAAACAACGGGAACTACGAACTTGCAGCCTGCAAAAAGGAGAACCCAAACACAGTAAGACAAGCAAAATGAGAAGACTAAAAAACACACCGCAGATGAAGGAGCAAGATAAAAAGGCACCAGACCTAACAAATGAAGAAGAAATAGTCTACCTGAAAAATAATTCAGAATAATGATAGTAAGGATGATCCAAATTCTTGGAAATAGAATGGACAAAATGCAAGAAACACTTAACAAGGACCTAGAAGAAATAAAGACGAAACAAGCAATGATGAACAACACAATAAATGAAATTAAAAGTACTCTAGATGGGATCAATAGCAGAATAACTGAGGCAGAAGAACGGATAAGTGACCTGGAAAATAAAATAATGGAAATAACTACTGCAGGGCAGAGTAAAGAAAAAAGCATGAAAAGAACTGAGGACAGTCTCAGAGACCTCTGGGACAACAACTAAACACACCAAACGTTCCAGTAGAAGAGAAAAAGAAAGGGACTGAGAAAACATTATTTGAAGAGATTATAGTTGAAAATTTCCCTAATATGGGAAAGGAAATAGTTAAACAAGTCCAGGAAGCACAGAGAGTCCCATACAGGATAAATCCAAGGAGAAATACGCCAAAACACATATTAATCAAATTGTCAAAAATTAAATACAAAGAAAGCATATTAAAAGCAGCAAGGGAAAAACAACAAATAACATACAAGGGAATCCCCATAAGGTTAAGAGCTGATCTCTCAGTAGAAACCCTGCAAGCCAGAAGGGAGTGGCAGGACATACTGAAAGTGATGAAGGAGAAAAACCTGCAACCAAGATTACTCTACCCAGCAAGGATCTCATTCAGATTTGATGGAGAAATTAAAACATTTACAGACAAGAAAAAGCTGAAAGAGTTCAACACCACTAAACCAGTTTTACAACAAAAGCTAAAGGAACTTCTCTAGACAAGAAACACAAGAGAAGGAAAAGACGTATAATAACGAACCCAAAAGAATTTAGAAAATGGGAATAGGAACATACATATCGATAATTACCTTAAATGTAAATGGACTAAATACTCCGACCAAAAGACACAGATTGGCTGAATGGATACAAAAACAAGACCCTTATATATGCTGTCTACAAGAGACCCACTTCAGACCTAGACACATACAGACTGAAAGTAAGGGGATGGAAAAAGATATTCCATGCAAATGGAAAGCAAAAGAAAGCTGGAGTAGCAATTCTCATATCAGAAAAAATAGACTTTAAAATAAAGACTATTACAAGAGACAAAGAAGGACACTACATAATGATCAAGGGATTGATCCAAGAAGAAGATATAACAATTGTAAATATTTATGCACCCAAGATAGGAGCACCACAATACATAAGGCAAATACTAACAGCCATAGAAGGGGAAATCGACAGTAACACATTCATAATAGGGGACTTTAACTCCCCACTTTCACCCATGGAGAGATCATCCAAAATGAAAATAAATAAGGAAACACAAGCTTTAAGTGATACATTAAAAAAGATGGACTTAATTGACATCTATAGGACACTCCATCCAAAAACAACAGAATACACATTTTTCTCAAGTGCTCATGGAACATTCTCCAGGATAGATCATATCTTGCATCACAAATCAAGCCTTGGTAAATATAGGAAAATTGAAATTGTATCAAGTATCTTTTCTGACCACAACGCCATGAGACTAGATATCAATTACAGGAAAATATCTGTAAAAAATACAAACACATGGAGGCTAAGCAATACACTACTTAATAATGAAGTGATCACTGAAGAAATCAAAGAGGAAATAAAAAAATACCTAGAAACAAATGACAGTGGAGACACAACGACCGAAAACCTATGGGATGCAGCAAAAGCAGTTCTAAGGGGAAAGTTTATAGCAATACAAGCCCACCTTAAGAAGCAGGAAACATCTCGAATAAACAACCTAACCTTGTACCTCAAGCAATTAGAGAAAGAAGAACAAAAATATCCCAAAGCTAGCAGAAGGAAAGAAATCATAAAAATCAGATGAGAAATAATTGACAAAGAAATGAAGGAAACAGTAGCAAAGATCAATAAAACTAAAAGCTGGTTCTTTGAGAAGATAAACAAAATAGATAAACCATGAGCCAGACACATCAAGAAAAAAAGGGAGAAGACTCAAATCAATAGAATTAGAAATGAAAAAGGAGAAGTAACAACTGACACTGCAGAAATACAAAAGATCATGAGAGATTACTACAAGCAGCTCTATGCCAATAAAATGGACAATCTGGAAGAAATGGACAAATTCTTAGAAATGCACAACCTGCCAAAACTGAATCAGGAAGAAATAGAAAATATGAACAGAACAATCACAAGCACTGAAATTGAAACTGTGATTAAAAATCTTCCAACAAACAAAATCCCAGGACCAGATGGCTCACAGGCGAATTTTATCAAACATTTAGGGAAGAGCTAACACCTATCCTTCTCAAACTCTTCCAAAATATAGCAGAGGCAGGAACACTCTCAAATACCTTCTACGAGGCCACCATCCCCTTGATATCAAAACCAGACAAGGATGTCACAAAGAAAGAAAACTACAGGCCAATATCACTGATGTACATAGATGCAAAAATTCTCAACAAAATACTAGCAAACAGAATCCAAGAGCACATTAAAAGGATCATACACCATGATCAAGTGGGGTTTATTCCAGGAGTGCAAGGATTCCTCAATATACGCAAATCTATCAATGTGATAAACCATATTAACAAATTGAAGGAGAAAAACCATATGATCATCTCAATAGATGCAGAGAAAGCTTTTGACAAAATTCAACACCCATTTATGATAAAAACCCTACAGAAAGTAGGCATAGAGGGAAATTTCCTCAACATAATAAAGGCCATATATGACAAGCCCACAGCCAACATCATCCTCAGTGGTGAGAAACTGAAAACATTTCCACTAAGATCAGGAAAAAGACAAGGTTGCCCACTCTCACCACTATTATTCAACATAGTTTTGGAAGTTCTAGCCACAGCAATCAGAGAAAAAAAGGAAATAAGAGGAATCCAAATCGGAAAAGAAGAAGCAAAGCTGTCACTGTTTGTAGATGACATGATACTATACATAGAGAATCCTAAAGATGCTACCAGAAAACTACTAGAGCTAATAAATGAATCTGGTAAAGTATCAGGATACAAAATTAATGCACAAAAATCTCTGGATTTCCTATAAATTAATGATGAAAATTCTGAAAGTGAAATCAAGAAAACACTTCCAGTTACCACTGCAACAAAAAAAATAAAATATCTAGGAATATACGTGCCTAAGGAGACAAAAGACCTGTATGCAGAAAATTATAAGACACTGATGAAAGAAATTAAAGATGATACAAATTGATGGAGAGATATACCATGTTTGTGGATTGGAAGAATCAACATTGTGAAAATGACTCTACTACCCAAAGCAATCTATAGATTCAATGCAATCCCTATCAAATTACCACTGTCATTTTTCACAGAACTAGAACAAAAAATTTCACAATTTGTATGGAAACACAAAGGACCCCGAATACCCAAAGCAATCTTGAGAATGAAAAACAGAGCTGGAGGAATCAGGCTCCTGGACTTCAGACTATACTACAAAGCTACAGTAATTAAGATGGTATGGTACTGGCACAAAAACAGAAACATAGCTCAATGGAACAGGATAGAAAGCCCAGAGATAAACCCTCGCACATATGGTCACCTTATCTTTGATAAAGGTGGCAGGAATGTACAGTGGAGAAAGGATAGCCTCTTCAGTAAGTGGTGCTGGGAAAACTGGACAGATACATGTAAAAGTATGAGATTAGATCACTCCCTAACACCATACACAAAAATAAGCTCAAAATGGATTAAAGACCTAAATGTAAGGCCAGAAACTATCAAACTCTTAGAGGAAAACATAGGCAGAACGCTCTATGACATAAATCACAGCAAGATCCTTTCTGACCCACCTCCTAGAGAAATGGAAACAAAAACAAAAATAAACAAATGGGACCTAATGAAACTTCAAAGCTTTTGCACAGCAAAGGAAACCATAAAGAAGACCAAAAGACAACCCTCTGAATGGGAGAAAATATTTGCAAATGAAGCAACTGACAAAGGATTAATCTCCAAAATTTACAAGCAGCTCATGTAGCTCAATAACAAAAAAAACAAACAAACAACCAAATCCAAAAATGGGCAGAAGACCTAAATAAACATTTCTCCAAAGAAGATATACAGACTGCCAACAAACACATGAAAGAATGCTCAACATCATTAATCATTAGAGAAATGCAAATCAAAACTACAATGTGATATCATCTCACACCGGTCACAATGGCCATCATCAAAAAATCTAGAAACAATAAATGCTGGAGAGGGTGTGGAGAAAAGGGAACACTCTTGCACTGCTGGTGGGAATGTGAATTGGTTCAGCCACTATGGAGAACAGTATGGAGGTTCCTTAAAAAACTACAAATAGAACTACCATATAATCCAGTAATCCCACTACTGGGCATATACCCTGAGAAAACCATAATTGAAAAAGAGTCATGTACCAAAATATTCATTGCAGCTCTATTTACAATAGGCCAGAGATGGAAACAACCTAAGTGCCCATCATCGGATGAATGGATAAAGAAGATGTGGCACATATATACAATGGAATATTACTCAGCCATAAAAAGAAACGAAATTGAGCTATTTGTAATGAGGTGAATAGACCTAGAGTCTTTCATACAGAGTGAAGTAAGTCAGAAAGAAAAAGACAAATACCATATGCTAACAAATATATATGGAATTTAAGAAAAAAAATGTCATGAAGAACCTTGGGATAAGACAGGAATAAAGACCCAGACCTACTGGAGAACGGGCTTGAGGATATGGAGAGGGGGAAGGGTGAGCTGTGACAGGGCGAGAGAGAGGCATGGACATATATCCACTAACAAACATAAGGTAGATAGCTAGTGGGAAGCAGCCGCATGGCACAGGGATATCGGCTCAGTGCTTTGTGACCGCCTGGAGGGGTGGAATAGGGAGGGTGGGAGGGAGGGAGATGCAAGAGGGAAGAGATATGGGAACATATGTATATGTATAACTGATTCACTTTGTTATAAAGCAGAAACTAACACACCATTGTAAAGCAATTATACTCCAATAAAGATGTTAAAGAATGTCATGAGTACTTTGATAGGGATTTCATTAAATCTGTAGATTTTTTGTGAAGTATGGCCATTGTAGCAATATTAATTTTTCCAATCCAAGAACACTGGATATCTTTCTGTTTCTTTGTGTCATGTTCAGTTTCCTTCATCAATGTTTTATAGTTTTCAGTGTGTAGGTCTTTCATATTTTTGGTTAAGTTTATTCCTAGGCATTTTATTCTTTTCTGATGCAATTTTAAATGGGATTTCTTTTCTTCCTGATACTTCATTTTTAGTGTATAGAACCACAAGAGACTTTTGTATATAAATCTTTTTTCCTGCAATTTTTCTGAATTCATTTATTAGTTTTAATAGTTTTTGGTTGGATACTTCAGTGTTTTCTATATAAAGTATCATGTCATCTGCAAATAGTGAAAGTTTTACTTCTTCCCTTCCAATTTGGGTATGTTTTATTTCTTTTTCTTTTCTGATTACTGTGGCTAGGACTAAAAATAATATGTTAAATAGAAGTGGCAAGAATGGGTATTCTTGTCTTGTTCCTGAAATTAGAGGAATGGCTTTTAGCTTTTCAACTTTCAGTATGATGTTTGCTGTGGGTTTGTTGTAAATGGCCTTTATTATGTTGAGATATATTTCCTCTATACACACTTTGATGAGAGTTTTTTAATCATGAATGGATGTTGAATTTTATCAAACACTTTTTCTGCTGCTATTGACACGATCATGTGATTTTTATTCTTCCTTTTGTTAATGTGGTGTATAATATTGATTGATTTGTGAGTTTTGAACCACCCTTCTGACCCTGGAATAAATCCAACTTGATCATGGTGTATGATCCTTTTTATTTATTGTTGGATTCCATTTGATAATATTTTGTTGAGGATTTTTGCATCTATATTCATCAAAGCTATTTGCCTGTACTTTTTTTGTAGTGTCTTTGTCTGGTTCTGGTATCAGGGTAATTATGGCATCATAGAATGAATTTGGGAGTGTTCCATCATCTTCAATTTTTTGGAATAGTTTGAGAAGGATAGGTATTATTTTTTCTTTATATGTTTGGTGTAATTCCATTGTGAATTTGTCTGGTCCTGGACTTTTGTTTGCTAGGAAGTTTTTATTATGAGTTTAATTTCACTTCTAGTGATTAGTCTTTTCAGTTTGTCTGTTTCTTCTTGATTCAGTCTTGGCAGTCTGGATGTTTCTAGAAATTTGTCCATTTCTTCTATGTTGTCCAATTTTTTGGCATATAAGTATTCATAGTATTCTCTTATTTTGTTGTATCTCTGTGGTATTGATTATTATTTTTCTTTCATTTCTTATTTTGTTTATTTTGTCTCTCTTTTCTTCTTGATGAGCCTGGCTAAAGGTTTATCAATTTCGTTTATCTTTTCAAAAAACCAGTGCTTGGTTTCATTGATCTTTTCTTTTGTTTTCTTGGTCTCTGTTTTATTTATTTCCTCTCTGATCTTTATTATTTCTTTCCTTCTGTTGACTTTGGGCTTTGTTCTTTTCTTCTGATTCTTTTAGGTGGTAGGTTAGGTAATCTGAGATTTTTCTTGTTTCTTGAGGAAGGCCTATATCACTATGACTTTCCCTCTTACAACTGTTTTGCTGCATCCCATAGATTTTGGGAAGTTGTGTTTCCATTTTTATTTGTTTTGATGATTTTTCTGATTTCCTGTTTGATTTCATCATTGACCCATTGCTTTTTGGAGCATGTTGTTAAGTCTCCACGTTTCTGCCTTTTTCCTGTTTTCCTTTCTGTAGTTGATTTCTAGTTTTATACCATTGTGGCTGGAAAAAACTGATTGATATAATTTCTATCCTCAAATTTATTGAGGCTTCTTTTGTGGAGAACATTTCATGTGCATTTGAAAAGAATGTATATTCTGCTGTTTTGAATGTAATGTCTTGTAGATATCGTAAGTCCAGCTGGCCTATTGTGTCATTAAAGCCACTGTTGCCTTATTGATTTTCCATCTGGATGATATGCCCATTGATGTCAATGGAGTGTTAAAGTCCCTTACTATTATTATATTGTTATCAATTTCTCCCTTTACATCTGTTAATATTTTCTTTGTATATTTAGGTGCTCCTGTATTGGATGCATATATGTTAAAAAGTGTAATATCCTCTTTTTGTGTTGACCCTTTATCATTGTATAATGCTCTTCTCTGTCTTTTGTTATAACCTTCGTTTAAAAGTGTATTTGGCATGAGTATTTCTCCTCATGCTTTCTTGTCATTTCCGTTTGCATGAAATAACTTTTTCAACCCCTCAGTTTCAGTCTGTGTGTGTCTTTAGCCCTGAAGTGAGTCCCTTATAGGCAGCATATTAAAAGGTCTTATTTTTTACCCAATCAGCCACCCTATTTCTTTGTTTGGAACATTTAGTGCACTGACATTTAAAATAATTATTGATAGGTATATACTAATTGCCACTTTATTCCTTGTTTTCCAGTTGTTTTTGTGGTTCTTCTCTGTCCATTTCTTCTTCCTTTTGTTTCTCCCATTTTGATGTAATGATTTTTTTGTAGTAGGCTTAGTTTCATTTCTGTTTACTTTTTATGTCTCTATTGTAGGTTATTTTAACTTTTTTAAACATCTTTATTGGGGTAAAATTGCTTTACAATGGTGTGTTAGTTTCTACTTTATAAAAAAGTGAATCAGTTATACATATACATATGTTCCCATATCTCTTCCCTGTTGTGTCTCCCTCCCTCCCACCCTCCTTATCCCACCCCTCCAGGTGGTCACAAAGCACCGAGCTGATCTCTCTGTGCTATGTGGCTGCTTCCCACTAGCTATCTATCTTACGTTTGGTAGTGTATATATGTCCACGCCTCTATCTTGCTTTGTCACAGCTCACCCTTCCCCCTCCCAATATCCTCAAGTCCATTCTCTGGTAGGTCTGTGTCTTTATTCTTGTCTTAACCCTAGGTTCTTCAAGACATTTTTTCCCTTAAATTCCATATATATGTGTTAGCATACGGTATTTGTCTTTCTCTTTCTGACTTACTTCACTCTGTATGACAAACTCTAGGTCTATCCACCTCATTACAAATAGCTCAATATCATTTCATTTTATGGCTGAGTAATATTCCACTGTATATATGTGCCACATCTTCTTTATACATTCATCCGATGATGGGCACTTAGGTTGTTTCCATCTCTGGGCTATTGTAAATAGAGCTGCAATGAATATTTTGGTACATGACTCTTTTTGAATTATGGTTTTCTCAGGGTATATGCTCAATAGTGGGATTACTGGGTCATATGGTAGTTCTATTTGTAGTTTTTTTTAAGGAACCTCCATACTGTTCTCCATAGTGGCTGTACCAATTTACATTCCCACCAGAAGTGCAAGAGTGTTCCCTTTTCTCCACACCCTCTCCAGCATTTATTGTTTCTAGATTTTTTTTTAACATCTTTATTGGGGTATAATTGCTTTACAATGGTGTGTTAGTTTCCGCTTTATAACAAAGTGAATCAGTTATACATATACATATGTTCCCATATCTCTTCCCTCTTGCGTCTCCCTCCCTCCCACCCTCCCTATCCCACCCCTCCAGGCTGTCACAAAGCACCAAGCCAATATCCCTGTGCCATGCGGCTGCTTCCAACTAGCTATCTACCTTACTACGTTTGTTAATGTGTATATGTCCATGCCTCTCTCTCGCCCTGTCACAGCTCACCCTTCCCCCTCCCCATAACCTCAAGTCCGTTCTCTAGGAGGTCTGCATCTTTATTCCTGCCTTACCCCTAGGTTCTTCATGACATTTTTTTTTCTTAAATTCCATATATATGTGTTAGCATACGGTATTTGTCTTTTTCTTTCTGACTTACTTCACTCTGTATGACAGACTCTAGGTCTATCCACCTCATTACAAATAGCTCAATTTCGTTTCTTTTTATGGCTGAGTAATATTCCATTGTATATATGTGCCACATCTTCTTTATCCATTCATCCGATGATGGGCACTTAGGTTGTTTCCATCTCCGGGCTATTGTAAATAGAGCTGCAATGAACATTTTGGTACATGACTCTTTTTGAATTTCGGTTTTCTCAGGGTATATGCCCAGTAGTGGGATTGCTGGGTCATATGGTAGTTCTATTTGTAGCTTTTTAAGGAACCTCCATACTGTTCTCCATAGTGGCTGAACCAATTCACATTCCCACCAGCAGTGCAAGAGTGTTCCCTTTTCTCCACACCCTCTCCAGCATTTATTGTTTCTAGATTTTTTGATGATGGCCATTGTGACCGGTGTGAGATGATATCACATTGTAGTTTTGATTTGCATTTCTCTAATGATTAATGATATTGAGCATTCTTTCATGTGTTTGTTGGCAGTCTGTATATCTTCTTTGGAGAAATGTTTATTTAGGTCTTCTGCCCATTTTTGGATTCGGTTGTTTGTTTTTTTCTTATTGAGCTACATGAGCTGCTTGTAAATTTTGGAAATTAATCCTTTGTCAGTTGCTTCATTTGCAAATATTTTCTCCCATTCTGAGGGTTGTCTTTTGGTCTTCTTTATGGTTTCCTTTGCTGTGCAAAAGCTTTGAAATTTCATTAGGTCGCATTTGTTTATTGTTGTTTTTGTTTCCATTTCTCTAGGAGGTGGGTCAGAAAGGATCTTGCTGTGATTTATGTCATAGAGCATTCTGCCTATGTTTTCCTCTAAGAGTTTGATAGTTTCTGGCCTTACATTTAGGTCTTTAATCCATTTTGAACTTATTTTTGTGTATGGTGTTAGGGAGTGATCTAATCTCATACTTTTACATGTACCTGTCCAGTTTTCCCAGCACCACTTATTGAAGAGGCTGCCTTTCTCCACTGTACATTCCTGTCTCCTTTGTCAAAGATAAGATGACCATATGTGCGTGGGTTTATCTCTGGGCTTTCTATCCTGTTCCATTGATCTATGTTTCTGTTTTTGTGCCAGTACCATACCATCTTGATTACTGTAGCTTTGTAGTATAGTCTGAAGTCAGGGAGCCTGATTCCTCCAGCTCCGTTTTTCATTCTCAAGATTGCTTTGGCTATTCAGGGTCTTTTGTGTTTCCATACAGATTGTGAAATTTTTTGTTCTAGTTCTGTGAAAACTGCCAGTGGTAGTTTGATAGAGATTGCATTGAATCTATAGATTGCTTTGGGTAATAGAGTCATTTTCACAATGTTGATTCTTCCAATCCAAGAACATGGTATAGCTCTCCATCGATTTGTATCATCTTTAATTTCTTTCATCAGTGTCTTATAATTTTCTGCATACAGGTCTTTTGTCTCCTTAGGTAGGTTTATTCCTAGATATTTTATTCTTTTTGTTGCAATGGTAAAAGGGAGTGCTTTCTTGATTTCACTTTCAGATTTTTCATCCTTAGTATATAGGAATGCAAGAGATTTCTGTGCATTAATTTTGTATCCTGCTACTTTACCAAATTCATTGATTAGCTCTAGTAGTTTTCTGGTAGCATCTTTAGGTATTTCTATGTATAGTATCATGTCATCTGCAAACAGTGACAGTTTTAGTTCTTTTCCGATTTGGATTCCTTTTATCTCCTTTTCTTCTCTGATTGCTGTGGATAAAACTTCCAAAACTATGTTGAGTAAGAGCTGTGAGAGTGGGACACCTTGTCTTGTTCCTGATCTTAATGGAAATTCTTTCAGTTTTTCACCATTGAGGATGATGTTGGCTGTGGGTTTGCCATATATGGCCTTTATTATGTTGAGGAACGTTCCGTCTATGCCTACTTTCTGCAAGGTTTTTATCATAAATTGGTGTTGGATTTTGTCAAAACTTTTCTCTGCATCTATTGAGATGATCATATGATTTTTCTTCTTCAATTTGTTAATATGGTTTATCACATTGATTGATTTGCATATATTGAAGAATCCTTGCATTCCTGGAATAAACCACACTTCTTCATGGTGTATGATCATTTTAATGTGCTGTTGGATTCTCTTTGTTGGTATTTTGTTGAGGATTTTTGCATCTATGTACATCAGTGATATTGGTCTGTAGTTTTCTTTCTTTGTGACATCCTTGTCTGGTTTTGGTATCAAGGTGATGGTAGCCTTGTAGAATGAATTTGGGAGTTTTCCTCCCTCTGCTATATTTTGGAAGAGTTTGAGAAGGATAGGTGTTAACTCTTCTCTAAATATTTGGTAGAATTCGCCTGTGAATGCATCTGGTGGGCTTTTGTTTGTTGGAAGATATTTAATCACAGTTTCAATTTCAGTGCTTGTGATTGGTCTGTTTATATTTTCTATTTCTTCCTGATTCAGTCTTGGCACGTTGTGCATTTCTAAGAATTTGTCCATTTCTTTCAGGTTGTCCATTTTATTGGCATAGAGTTGCTTGTAGTAATCTCTCATGATCTTTTGTATTTCTGCAGTGTCAGTTGTTTCTTCTCCTTTTCATTTCTAATTCTGTTTATTTGAGTCTTCTCCCTTTTTTTTTGAAGAGTCTGGCTAATGGTTTATCTATTTTGTTTATCTTCACAAAGAACCAGCTTTTAGTTTTATTGATCTTTGCTATCATTTCCTTCATTTCTTTTTCATTTATTTCTGATCTGATTTTTATGATTCCTTTCCTTCACTAACGTTGGGGTATTTTTGTTCTTCTTTCTCTAATTGCTTTAGGTGCAAGGTTAGGTTGTTTATTTGAGATGTTTCCTGTTTCTTAAGGTGGGCTTATATTGCTATAAACTTCCCTCTTAGAACTGCTTTTACTGCATCCCATAGGATTTGGGTCATTGTGTCTCCATTGTCATTTGTTTCTAGGTATTTTTTGATTTCCTCTTTGATTTGTTCACTGATCACTTCGTTATTAACTAGTGTACTGTTTAGCCTCCATGTATTTGTATTTTTTACAGATCTTTTCCTGTAATTGATATCTAGTCTCATAGTGTTGTGGTCAGAAAAGATACTTGATACAATTTCAATTTTCTTAAAGTTACCAAGGCTTGATTTGTGACCCAAGATATGATCTATCCTGGAGAATGTTCCATGAGCACTTGAGAAAAATGTGTATTCTGTTGTTTTTGGATGGAGTGTCCTATAGATATCAATTAAGTCCATCTTGTTTAATGTATCATTTAAAGCTTGTGTTTCCTTATTTATTTTCATTTTGGATGATCTGTCCATTATTGAAAGTGGGGTGTTAAAGTCCCCTACTATGAATGTGTTACTGTCGATTTCCCCTTTTATGGCTGTTAGTATTTGCTTTATGTATTGAGGTGCTCCTGTGTTGGGTGCATCAATATTTACAATTGTTATATCTTCTTCTTGGATTGATCCCTTGATCATTATGTAGTGTCCTTCTTTGTCTCTTGTAATAGTCTTTATTTTAAAGTCTATTTTTTCTGATATGAGAATTGCTACTCCAGCTTTCTTTTGCTTTCCATTTGCATGGAATATCTTTTTCCATCCCCTTTTTTTCAGTCTGTAGGTGTCTCTAAGTCTGAAGTGGGTCTCTTGTAGACAGTATATATATGGGTCTTGTTTTTGTATCCATTCAGCCAATCTGTGTCTTTTGGTGGGAGAATTTAGTCCATTTACATTTAAGGTAATTATTGATATGTATGTTCCTATTCCCATTTTCTAAATTGTTTTGGGTTTGTCATTGTAAGTCTTTTCCTTCTCTTGTGTTTCTTGCCTAGAGAAGTTCTTTAGCATTTGTTGTAAAGCTGGTTTGGTGGTGCTGAGCTCTCTCAAATTTGCTTGTCTGTAAAGGTTTTAATTTCTCCATGAAATCTGAATGTGATCCTTGCTGGGTAGAGTAATCTTGATTGCAGGTTTTTCTCCTTCATCAGTTTAAATATGTCCTGCCACTCCCTTCTGGCTTGCAGAGTTTCTGCTGAAAGATCAGCTGTTAAACTTATGGGGATGCCCTTGTGTGTTATTTGTTTTCTTTCCCTTGCTGCTCTTAATATGCTTTCTTTTTATTTAATTTTTGACAGTTTGATTATTATGTGCCTTGTCATATTTCTCCTTGGATTTATCCTGTATGGGACTCTCTGTGCTTCCTGGTCTTGTTTAACTATTTCCTTTCCCATATTAGGGAAGTTTTCAACCATAAGCTCTTTAAATATCTTTTCAGTCCCTTTCTTTTTCTCTTCTTCTTCTGGAACCCCTATTATTCAAATGTTGGTACGTTTAATGTTGTCCCAGAGGTCTCTGAGACTGTCCTCAGTTCTTTTCATTCTTTTTTCTTTATTCTGCTCTGCAGTAGTTATTTCCACTATTTTATCTTCCAGGTCATTTATCCGTTCTTCTGCCTCAGTTATTCTGTTATTGATCCCATCTAGAGTATTTTAAATTTCATTTAATGTGTTGTTCATCGTTGCTTGTTTCATCTTTAGTTCTTCTAGGTCCTTGTTAAATGTTTCTTGCATTTTGTCTATTCTATTTCCAAGAATTTGGATCATCCTTACTATCATTATTCTGAATGATTTTTCAGGTAGACTGCCTATTTCTCTTCATTTGCTAGGTCTGGTAGGTTTTTATCTTGCTCCTTCATCTGCGGTGTGGTTTTCTGTCTTCTCATTTTACTTGTCTTACTGTGTTTGTAGTCTCCTTTTTGCAGGGTGCAGGTTCGTAGTTTTCGTTGTTTTTGATTCCTGTCTCCAGTGGCTAATGTTGGTTCAGTGGGTTGTGTAGGCTTCCAGGTGGAGGGGACTAGTGCCTGTGTTCTGGTCGGTAAGGCTGGATCTTGTATCTCTAGTGGGCAGGTCCATGTCTGGTGGTGTGTTTTGGGGGTGTCTATGAACTTATGATTTTTGGCAGCCTCTCTGCTAATGGGTGCGGTTATGTTCCTGTTTTGCTAGTTGTTTGGCATAGGGTGTCCAGCACTGTAGCTTGATGGTCGTTGAGTGAAGCTGGGTGTTGGTGTTGAGATGGAGATCTCTGGGAGATTTTTGCTGTTTGATATTATGTGGAGCTGGGAGGTCTCTTGTTGACCAGTGTCCTGAAGTTGGCTTTCCCACATCTGAGGCACAGCACTGACTCCTGGCTGGAGCACCAAGAGCCTTTCATCCACACGGCTCAGAATAAAAGTGAGAAAAAGTAGTGAGAAAGAAGTAGTAGAAGTAGGAATAAAGGAAGAAAGAAAAGGAAGGAAGGAAGGAAGAAAGAAGAAAAGAAGGAAAGAAAGAAAGAAACAAAGAAAGAAAGGAAGGAGGGAGGGAGGGAGGGAGGGTCGGTGAGAGGAAGGAAGGAAGGAAGAAAGGAGGGAAGGAAGGAAAAAAGAAAGAAGTAAGATAAAGTAAAATAGATTAGAGTAACGTATAATAAAGTTATTAAATTAAAAAATAATTATTAAAAAATATTTTTAAAAAAAGGAAAAAAAACGGATGGATACAACCTTAGGACAAATGGTGGAAGCAAAGCTATACAGACAAAATCTCACACAGAAGCATACACATACACACTCTCAAAAAGGGGAAAAGGGGCAAAAATCATAAATCTTGCTCTCAAAGTCCACCTCCTTTATTTGGGATGATTCATTGTCTATTCATGTATTCCACAGTTGCTGGGTACATCAAGTTGATTGTGGAACTTTAATCCACTGCTTCTGAGGCTGCTGGGAGAGATTTCCCTTTCTCTTCTTTGCTCCCACAGCTCCCAGGGGCTCAGCTTTGGATTTGGCCCCGCCTATGCATGTAGGTCGCTGGAGGGTGTCTGTTTTTCGCTCAGAAAGGACGAGGTTAAAGAAGCTGCTGATTCGGGGACTCTGGCTCACTCAGTCCCTGGGGATGGAGGGGCACGGAGTGCGGGGTGAGCCTGCGGCGGCAGAGGCCAGCATAACGTTGCACCAGCCTGAGGCTCGCTGTGCATTCTCCCAGGGAAATTGTCCCTGGATCCTGGGAACCCGGCAGTGATGGGCTGCAGAGGTTCCCCGGAAGGGAGGTGTGGATAGTGACATGTGCTGGTACACAGGCTTCTTGGTGGCGGCAGCAGCAGCCTTATTGTCTCATGCCCATCTCTGAGGTCCACACCTTTAGCCGCGGCTCGCGCCCGTCTCTGGAGCTCCTTTAAGCAGTGCTCTTAATTCCCTCTCCTCACGCACCAGGAAACAAAGAGGGAAGAAAAAGTCTCTTGCCTCTTCGGCAGCTCCATATCTTTTCCCGGACTCCTTCTCGGCTAGCCGTGGTGCCCTTACCCCTTCAGGCTGTGTTCACGCCACCAGCCCCAGTCCTCTCACTGCGCTCCGACCGAAGCCCGAGCCTCAGCTCCCAGTCCCGTGCACCCCGGCCAGTGAGCAGACAAGCCTCTCGGGCTGGTGAGTGCCGGTCGACACCGATCCTCTGTGTGGGGATCTCCCCGCTTTGCCCTCCACAACCCTGTTGCTGCGCTTTCCTCTGCAGCTCTGAAGCTTCTCCCCGCCACTACCCGCTGTCTCCGCCTGCGAAGGGGCTTCCTAGTGTTTGGAAACCTTTCCTCCTTCACAGCTCCCTCCCACTGGTGCAGGTTCTGTCCCTATTCTTTTGTCTCTGTTTTTTGTTTTTGTTTTCTTTTGCCCTACCCAGGTACGTGGGGAATTTCTTGCCTTTTGGGAGGTCTGAGGTCTTCTGCCAGCATTCAGTAGGTGTTCTGTAGAAATTGTTCCACGTGTAGATGTATTTCTTGTGTATCTGTGGGGAGGAAGGTGATCTCCGCATCTTACTCTTCTGCCATCTTTCCCTCGTCCTATTGTAGGGTTTTGATGTGTGATTGCCATGGGGTTCATATATGTTGACCAATAATTATATTTTCTTGATTTAAACTGATAGTCATTTAAATTTAAACACATTCTAAAATATCTACATCTTTACCTCCCCATTCTCATTTTGTGTTTTCGCTTTTATATTTTACGTCTTTATGCTTATGTCTTTATTGTTTATCATAATTATAATTGCTTTTGTAATTGTTTTGTCTTTCAATCAACATACTAGTTTATGTAAATGATCTTCAATCCTACTATATGTTTGTCTTTCTTATTGGGATTTTCTCTTTCCAATATATTCTTACTTCTTTTCCATTTAGAGAAAATATTTCAACATTTCTTTTAAGGTATATTTGTTATTGCTGAATTCTTTTAGTTTTTGCCTGTCAGTGAAGTTATTTATATCTCCTTCTCTTCTAAATGACACCTTGCTGGGTAGAGTATCCTAGTTTGTGGACTTTTTCCTTTTAGCACTTTGAATATATTTTGACACTCCCTTGTGGCTTACAAATTTTCTGCAGAGAAATCAACCGATAGCCTATGGGGATTCCCTTGTATATGACTCTGTTTATCTCTTGATGCCTTTAAAATTTTTTTCTTATCTTTAATTTTTCCCATTTTAATTATGATATATCTTACTGTAGGTTTATTTGGGTTCATCATGTTTGGTACTGTCTCTGGTTCCTGTATGTGCATATCTGTTTCCTTCTTTAGGTTTAGGAATTTTTCAGCTATAATTTCATCAATTATAATTTCTTCAATTTATTTGATACCCTTTTCTCTCTTTCCTCCTTCTGGACCACTATAATGTGAATGTTGTCATGTTTGATGCTATTCCAGAGATCTCATGTGTTACATTTGTTTCTGTGTTTGTTTCACTTGTCTTTCTAGCTGCTGTTCTGATTGAGTGATTTCCATTATTCTTATCATCCAGATCACTTATGTGTTCTTCTGTGTCATTTAGTTTTCTGTTCATTGCTTCTAGAGGGCTTTTATCTCAGATATTGAATTATCTATATTTGATTGGGTCTTTTTTTATTTTCTAGTTCATTTTTAAAATGATCTGTGTTTAGATCAATTCTCTTCCCTAATTCAATTAGCATTTTTATTAGCCATGTTTTGAATTATTTGATAAATTGCTTATTTCTGTTTCATTCTTTATGTTTTCAGGGTTTTTCTCTTGTTTTTTAAATTGAAAATAATTCCTCTGTGTTTTCATTTTACTTAGCTTTCTCTGCCTCTATGAACTTAGGTGAAATAGTTAACTACTTCACTTTAAAGTGGTGTTCTTATATGGGAGCATCCATATGCAGACTATATATGCCCAGTGCCTTAGGTGGGATGGCTGGATTTGATGAGAATGCCAGTCACGTCTTTCCTCAGGGTGTGCTGGCAGCTATGAACTTGATAATGGGTGTGGCTGGTGATGGAGAAGCTAGAGCCTCTGCAGGTTGTGAGACATGAATTCCCCTCTGCTCAGTGGCCATCACCACCCTGTCAGGGTCAGGGTCTGTCCCCAGGTGGCTAAAACATAAGCCCCGAGGGTCAGGCTAAAGCTGGTTCTGTTCTTTTTAAGCGTGCATTTCTTTTTCTCCTCACAGTGGGGTCTTTGCCCCAAAGGAGGGGAGTGCTGAAGCAAACGGGGCTAATGTGCTTACAGAGGTCTGATGCTCTGCTTGTGTAAGCATTTGTGGCTCCCCTCAGACACAGCCCAAGGTCATTTTTTTTTTTTTTGCCTGTTGTAGCTTCCCCAGATCTAGAGACAACTGTGGTGTGGAGTGGGCAAAGCCAAGCAGTTCGGCTTATATTGGTCTGGGGTGGGCAACAAGGCAGTCTCAGAAATTCAGGTATCCCTGCTGCTGTCAGAAGTCTGGGCTGCTTTTCATGTGCCACTTGAGTATGTGCCAAAAATGGCTGCCACTGCCTTACCTTGGTTACACCTCAGGACCCTGTGTTGCCTCTGAGTCTATAGGTGGAGGTTTTTCCCATGTCCTGGCCACCCTAGATCCAGTAAAGTCTTGTACTTTTACTTTTACTTTATCGTTGTAGGAACACTTAACATGAATCTAGTCTCTTAACAGATTTATAAGTGTACAATAAAACACTGGTATCTAGAGGCAAAATGTTGTCCAGCAGATATCTAGATTTTCATTCATCTTGTACAACTAAACCATTATGTTATTTGATTAGCAACTGTCCATTTTCTATACCCTCAGCCCTTGGCAACCACCATTGCATACTCTGCCTCTAAGAGTTTGACTATTTTAGATACCTCATATAAGTGGAATCATGCTGAAGTTACCCTTTCATGACTGGCTTGTTTCACTATGTATAATGTCTTCAATATTTATTCATGTTGGCATATATTGCAGAATTTCATTCTTTTAAAGGCTGAATAATATTCTATTATATGCATATACTATGTTTTGTTTATCCATTAATCTGTCAATGGACATTTGGATTATTTCCACATCTTGGCTATTGTAAATATTGCTGAAATAATCATGGAAGTGCCTATATCTCCTCAAGATCCTGACTTAAATTCTTTTCTTTTTTTTTTTTTTGCAGTACACGGGCCTCTCACTGTTGTGGTTTATCCTTCTTGTCCTTAATGTGGTATATCACGTTTATTGGTTTTCTTTATTGAACCATCCTTTCATGCCAAGGATATATCTTACATGATTATGGTTTATAACCTTTTTAATGGGATGTTGAATTTCATTTTCTAGAATTTTTTTGATTATTTTTTATCTATTTTAATCAGGGATATTGGCCTATACTTTTCATTTTTTGTGGTGTCCTGGTTAGCCTTTGTTATCAGGGTAATGCTGGCTTCATAAAATGAATTTGTAAGTGGTCTCTCTTCTTCAAATTTTTGGAAAAATTTGAGAAGAATTGACATTAATTCTTCTTTAAATATTTGGTAGAATTTGTCAATAAAGCCATATGGTCATGAGCTTTTCTTTGTTGGGGACTTTGATGAGTGATTCTTGTTACTAGTTAAATAACTGTTTAGACACTAGTTCTTCATGGTTCAGTCTTGGAAAACTGAGTATTTCTAGAAATTTGCCCATTTCTTCTAGGCTATACAGTTTATTGTTTTATAATTATTCATAGTAGTCTCTTATGATCCTTTATTATTTCTCTAGCATCAATTGTAATGTCTCCTTCTTCATTTCTGATTTTAATATTTTTATTTTCCTTAGTCTAGATAGAGCTTTGTTGATTTTGTTCATCTTGTCAAAAAAACCAACTCAGTTTCATAAATTTTCTTGCAATCTTTCTAGTCTCTATTTCATGTATTTTAGCTGTAGTCTTAATTATATCCTTCTTTCGGCTAAATCTGGGTTTAGTTTCTTCCTCTTTTCTAGTTTTTTAAAGTTATATGGCTAGGGTTTTATTTGAAATATTTATTCTTTATCAAGGTAGGTGGTTATTGCTATAAACTTTCCCCTTATTACTTTTTTAACTGCATTGTATATACTTGCTTTGTTGTAGTTGTTTATATCTCAAGATATTTTCAAAATTCCCTTTTGATTTACTCTGTGGTCAACTGGCTACTTAAAAGTAGGCTGTTTAGAATATTAGCAAATGGGCTTCCATGGTGGCGCAGTGGTTGAGAGTCCACCTGCCGATGCAGGGGACACAGGTACGTGCCCCTGTCCAGGAAGATCCCACATGCTGCAGAGCGGCTGGGCCCATGAACCATGGCCGCTGAGCCTGTGTGTCCAGAGCCTGTGCTCCGCAACGGGAGAGGCCACAACAGTGAGAGGCCCGTGTACTGCAAAAAAATTTTAAAAAGTAAAATAAAATGAAATAAAATAAAATAATAGCAAACAGTGGGCTTCCGTGGTGGTGCAGTGGTTGAGAGTCCGCCTGCCAATGCAGGGGACACGGGTTCTTGCCCCAGTCTGGGAAGATCCCATGTGCCACGGAGCAGCTGGGCCCATGAGCCATGGCCACTGAGCCTGTGCATCCGGAGCCTGTGCTCCACAACGAGCGAGCCCACACCAGTGAGAGGCCCACATACTGCAAAAAAAAAAAAAAAAAAAGCAAACATAATCCAGAAGCACATTAAAAGGACCACACACCATGATCAACTGTAGTTTACCCCAGGAATGCAAGGATTCTTCAATATATGCAAATCAATCAATGTGATACACCATATTAAAAAACTGAAGCGTAAGAACCATATGATCATGTCAATAGATGCAGAAAAGGCTTTTGACAAAATTCAACATCATTTTTTTATAAAAACTCTCCAGAAAGTAGGCATTCAGGGAACTTACCTCAACATAATACAGGCCATATATGACAAATCCACAGCCAACATCACTCTCAATGGTGTAAAATTGAAACCATTTCCACTAAGGTCAGGAACAAGACAAGGTGGCCCACTCTCACCACTATTATTCAACATAGCTTTGGAAGTTTTAGCCACAGCAATCAGAGATGAAAAAGAAATAAAAGGAATCCAAATCAGAAAAGAAGTAAAACTGTCACTGTTTGCAGATGACATAATACTATACATAGAGAATCCTAAAGATGCTACCAGAAAACTACTAGAGCTAATCAATGAATTTGGTAAAGTAGCAGGATACAAAATTAATGCACAGAAATATCTTGCATTCCTGTACACTAATGATGAAAAATCTGAAAGAGAAATTAAGGAAACACTCCTACTTACCATTGCAACAAAAAGAATAAAATACCTAGGAATAAACCTACCTATGGAGACAAAAGACCTTATGCAGAAAACAATAAGACACTGATGAAAGAAATTAAAGATGATAGAAACAGATGGAGAGATATGCCATGTTCTTGGATTGGAAGAATCAACATTGTAAAAATGACTATACTACCCAAAGCAATCTACAGATTCAATGCAATCCCTATCAAACTAGCACTGGCATTTTTCACAGAACTACAAAAAAAATTTCGCAATTTGTATGCAAACACAAAAGACCCCCAAATAGCCAAAGCAATCTTGAGACAGAGAAACAGAGCTGGAGGAATCAGGCTCCTGGACTTCAGACTATACTACAAAGCTACAGTAATGAAGACAGTATGGTACTGGCACAAAAGCAGAAATATATATTAATGAAACAGGATAGAAAGTACAGAGATAAACCCATGAACATATGGTCACCTTATCTTTGATAAAGGAGGCAAGAATATACAATGGAGAAAAGAGAGTCTCTTCAATAAGTGGTGCTGGGAAAACTGGACAGCTACATGTAAAAGAATGAAATTAGAACACTCCCTAGCACCATACACAAAAATAAACTAAAAATGGATTAAAGATATAAATGTAAAGCCAGACACTATAAAACTCTTAGAGGAAAACATAGGCAGAACACTCTATGACATAAATCACAGCAAGATCCTTTTTAGCCCACCTCCTAGAGTAATGGAAATAAAAACAAAAATAACCAAATGGGACCTAATGAAACTTAAAAGCACCACAAAGGAAACCATAACCAAGACAAAAAGACAACCCTCAGAATGAGAGAAAATATTTGCAAACAAAGCAACTGACAAAGGATTAATCTCCAAAATATATAAGCAGCTCATGCAGCTCAATATGAAAAAAAAAAATAATCCAATCCAAAAATGGGCAGAAGACCTAAATAAACATTTCTCCAAAGAAGAAACACTGATTGCCAACAAACACATGAAAGGATGCTCAGCATCATTAATCATTAGAGAAATGCAAACAAAAACTACAATGAGGTATCACCTCTCACCAGTCAGAATGGCCATCATCAAAAAATCTACAAACAATAAATGCTGGTGAGGGTGTGGAGAACAGGGAACCCTCTTGCACTGTTGGTGGGAATGTAAATCGATACAGCCACTATGGAGAACAGTATGGATGTTCCTTAAAAAATTAAAAATAGAACTACCGTATGACCTAGCAATTTCACTACTGGGCACAGACCCTGAGAAAACCATAATTCAAAAAGAGTCATGTACCACAATGTTCATTGCAGCTCTATTTACAATTGTCAGGACATGGAAGCAGCTAAGTGTCCATCAGCAGATGAATGGATAAAGAATATGTGGCACATGTGTACAATGGAATATTACCCAGCCATAAAAAGAAACAAGATTGAGTTATTTGGAGTGATGTGGATGGACCTAGAGTCTGTCATACAGAGTGAAGTAAGTCAGAAGAGAAAAAAAATATCATGTGCTAACACATATATATGGAATCTAAGAAAAAAAAATGGTCCTGAGGAACCTAGGGTCAGTACAGGAATAAAGACCCAAATATAGAGAATGGACTTGAGGATATGGGGAGTGGGAAGGGTAAGCTTAGATGAAGTGAGAGAGTGACATTGACATATATACACTACCAAATGTAAAATTGATAGCTAGTGGGAAGCAGCTGCATAGCACAAGGAGATCATCTCAGTGCTTTGTGACCACCTAGAGGAGTGGGATGGGGAGGGTAGGAGGGATACGCAAGTGGGTGGGTAAATGGGGACATATGTATATGTATAGCTGATTCACTTTGTTATACAGCAGCAGCTAACACAACAATGTAAAGAAATTATAATCCAATAAAAATGGTAAAAAAAAGTGTGTTGTTTAATTTCCATATATTTATGAATATTTCAGTTTCCCTTCTGCTATTAATTTATACATCGTAGTTGGAAAATGGCCTTGGTATGATTTCAAGCTTAAATTTATTAAGGCTTGTTTGTGATCTAACATGCAGTCTATCCTTAAGAATGGTCCATGTGTGCTCAGAATGTGTATTCTGCTGCTTTTAGGTTGGGTATTCTACATGAATAGAATAGTCTATACTGTTGTTCTTGTCCACTGCTTCTTTGTTGAATTTCTCTCTGGTAATTCTTTCTATTATTAAAGGTGGGATATTGAAGTCTCCTACTACTATTTTCTTGCTGTTTCTTCTTACAGTTCTGTCAATGTTTGCTTTATATATTTAGTTCTTCTGATTAGACACAAATATATGTTTGTTATATCTTCCTGATGAATTGACATTTTTATCACTGTACAATGTCCTTCTTTGATTTTTGTGTCAGTTTTGCACTGAAGATCTATTTTGTCTGATATAAGAATATCCACTCCTGTTCCTCTCTGTTTGTCATTTGCACAGAATATCATTTTCCTTTCCTTCATTTTCAACCTATGCACGTCCTTACATCTAAAGTCTCTTGTAGACACCACATAGTTGGATTTTTGTGTGTTTGTACCCATTCAGCCACTCTATGTCTCATGATTGAGGAATTTAATCTATATACATTTAAGGTAATTTTGGTAGCAAAGATTTTACTCTTGCCATTTTGTTAATTTTTTTGTTTAGTAGCTATTTTTATTCCTTTTCTCCTCTCTTTTTTTGTGTTTTATTGTTTTTGCTTTTTTTAATCAATATGCTTTGATTCCTTTCTGTTTGTTTTTGTTTTTTTTTTCTTTTGCGGTACGCAGGCCTCTCACTGCTGTGGCCTCTCCCGTTGTGGAGCACAGGCTCTGGACGTGCAGGCTCAGCAGCCATGGTTCATGGGCCCAGCCGCTCTGCGGCATGTGGGATCTTCCCAGACCAGGGGGCGAACCCGTGTCCCCTGCATCGGCAGGCAGACTCTCAACCACTGAGCCACCAGGGAAGCCCTCCTTTCTCTTTTTAAAAGATCCTACAGATATTTTATTTGTCATTACCTTTGGGCCTACGTAATATATCTTATAGTTATTTTAAGCTGTTAGCAACTTAACTTTGATGACATACAGAAACTCTACACTTTTATTTCCTCAATACGCTTTAAGTTATTGATGTCACATTTTACATCTATTTATGCTATGTATCCATTAATATTGTTCAGTTATAGTTATTTCTGTTAGCAGACATTTGTTCCTGTCCAAAACACCCATAAGATATTTGGTCCATGTTAAAATTTGGCCCTATTCAAAGCATTCATGGGCATATTTGGCCCATGCCAAATGGTTTTGCACAGGACCAAATATCAAGGACTTTTTGGCATGGACCAAATGTGTTATAGACATTTTAAACTGGACCAAAGAGTCCTACAGATATTAAGGACCTTTGTGAACTAAATTTCTTATGATATAAATATCTTATGGACCAAATGTCTTTTAGAAAAATGTCTTATGGGCATTTTGGACAGGACCAAATATCCTGCAAGGGTTATTTTTACTACTTTTTTTTTTTTGGCTTTTAAAGTAGAACTAAAATTATTTACTCACCACTGTTACAATTATACAGAATTCTGTGTTTGTCAATATATTTACATGTCCCAAAGAGTTTATTTTCTTTTTCTACAGTGTTGCTGCTTAGTGTCCTTTCATACTAAATTAAAGGATTCCCTTTAGCGTTTCTTGTAAGGCAGATCTAGTGGTAAAGGACTCCTTTTGATTTTGTTTATCTGAAAAGTCTTTATCTCTCATTCATGTTTGAAGGAGAGTTTTGCTGGATATAGTATTCTTGTTTGGCAGTTCTTTTTTTTTTCAGCGCTTTGAATATGTCATCTCACTCCCTCTTGCCTGCAAGGTTTCTGCTGGAATATCTGCTGATAGCCTTATGGATGCTCCCTTTTACATGATAAAAGTCATTTTTCTTTTGCTGCTTTCAAAATTCCTTTTGTCTTTGACTTTTGACAATTTGATTATAATGTGTCTCAGCATGAATTTTATTTGACTCATCTAATTTTATGTCATTTGGGTATTCTAGATCTGGATGTCTATTTCTTTCCCTAGATTTGGGAAATTTTAAGCCATCATTTCTTTGAATAAACTTCTTGGTCATTTCTCTCTCTTTTTTCCTTCTAGGACTCTCATAATGCATATATTGGCACACTTATGGTGTCCCATAAGTCCCTTAAATTTCCTTAATTATTTTTCAATATTTTTTTCTTTTTGCTTCTCTGACTAATTTCCAATGACTTGTCTTCCAGTTAGCTGATTCTTTATTCTGCTTGCTTTAGTCTGTTGCTGAATCCTTCCATTGGTGCTTTCAGTTCAGTTATTATATCCTTTGACTCCAAGATTTCTATTTTGTTATTTTTTAAAATTCTCTCTTTTTGAAATTCTCACTTTGTCCATGAATTTTTCTCATGATCTCATTGTGCATTTTTATAATGGATATCTAGAATTTTCTGTCATGTAATTCATATGTCTCCATTCCATTAAGGTTTGTTTCTAGAGTTTTCACTTGTTCTTTTTTCTAGGTTGCATTTCCCTTTTTCATCATTTTTATTGACTGTGCTGGTAGCTACACATTATTTAAAAAAAGAAAAACACCAATTCTCCTAGTTTTCATGGACTGGCCTTGTACAGAAGATCCTGTCCATTAAACATGGTGGAAGCTTCTGAGGGCCTCTCAAACCTTCATGCTAGTCCAAACCACCATTTTTGTTCTTAGGAATCCCCAGGTGTATAGAATATGCCAAATCCTGTCAGTGCTCCAAGACTGGTGAAACAAATGCCAGATACTTGGGCAGCACCTGGAAAAGATTGGATAGTGGATGTGCATTACAACTCTATTCCTCCACAGGGAGAATCTGAGAGCTGAGGGTGTTCATCCTTTTTCTCTGTGCTGAGATGCTGGAGGAGTTGTGGGTGCCTGCACACTAGTTCAAACCACCACTCTTTTCTCTGTAGCCCACAGACAACTAGCATATGCCAGGTCCCATCCACACTCCAAGACATGTGAGAGAGAAATCATTACCTCAGGTGCCAATTAGAAAAGTTGGGATTTAAATATGTGGCCCAACTCATTCCCTCCTCAGGGAGAAGCTTGGAGTTTCCTGGTTCTCTTGATTATATGGTACTTTCGCTGGTATGAGGATTATGGTTAGAGGGTGTCTTCAGTTTTCCTACTGGTTTTGATGTGGCTGGTTTTGCACTCATTTGAGGTGCTGGAGCTTCACATCTAGTTTCTGGATTTCTCACAAAGGAATTGATCCAAGTGTTGCTGTTAAAATCAGTGAGTCCATCAGTGGAAGGAGAATCCAAGACTTAATTTTTCACCATCTTGTTGATGTCATTTCATAAATTATTGACTCTTACACTTAATCAATATTTTTACCTTTCTCCTGAACAATACAAGGACCATTAACACTATCTCTGATAACCCATCTATTGCTACTTTACGTTCTACATCTATCTAGTTTTTACTTTTAGTTTTTACTTCCTGAGAAATTACTGTTATTGCTTTATAAAAGTATTGTTCGTTTAAATTTACCAATGTATTGACAACTTTTTGGTTGTTTACCCCTCTTTTATCATAGAATTTCTACCTGGGAAGACTTTCCCTTTACCCAAGAACATACTTAAAATCTCTTTTAGTGAGAATCCATTTTAATGTTTCTTAACATATATTTCCATATAATTTTTGAAGGATGTCCTTGCTAGGTATTCAGTTCAAGGCAATTTCTTTTACTTTCCCTTAGTACATTGAATATATTATTTCACTTTCATAATGGTCTCCACTGAAAGAATGTTAATCTTTTAGATTATTTTTTTTTTTGCATTTGGGAGTAATATATTTCTTATTTCTTGTTGCTTTTAAGATTTTGTGTTTGGTTACCTGCAGTTTTGCTATCATTTATGTAGACGCAGATCATTTTTTATTTAACCTGCTTGGTATTCATTTGTCTTCTTGAATCAGTGTACTGCTACCTTTCATAAGCTCAATAATATTTTGTGTACAAATAAAGGTTCTTCTCCATTATTACATCATTTCCTTTGAATTTCCAAATAGATTAATTTTAGAGCTTCTCACACTTTCCACCACATCTCTTAAAATATTGCTCATAATTTTTCACCTTTTTATTTCTCCATACTCTATTATCGATGATTTTTTAAAATCAGTCTTTCAATTCACTTATTCTCATATTGTTTGTCTTTTTTATGCTTTACTACATCCACTTTTTTGTGTAAATCAGTGTTTTACTTTAGAAAATTTTATATTTACAGAAAACTTGTAAACATAGTACAGACAATCTTCATATACCCCATAGCTAATTTTTCCTAGTAGTATTACATAGACTGGGTTTTAACATTTATATCATTATTTGTTCCTCTCTGCCTGGGGTATCTGATTAAAATCCCTAACTTTGACGGATTTGTTTGTCTCTAGCCTCCAACCTTGCCCCTCACACTAAGAAGACATGAAAATCAAAGTTCCTATGTTTAGCAAATGTCTTTAAGATAAAAGGTAAATTAAATGTCCAGATATCTTCTTTGGTTTCCTATTTTCATTTACTGTTTAATCTCTGAGTATATCTAGATTTTCATTTCATTGACACATTTGTTTTTGTTTTTATTTTATTCAGCATTTTTAGTTGTTTTCGGTAGGAGGAAGTGAGAGGGTCATTCAGGATATGGAATACACTATACCACTGTAAAGAGTTTGAGTTTGATTCTAAAACCTCTTACAATTAATTGTATGTATGTTATTTAACTATGCTCAAAGCAAGAAAATCTTACTTAAGAAGTAAGTATATAGGAAGTAAGTACATAGGAATTATCCATAGAGATAACAAAAACAAGCAGTCACAAATCTGTCACTGAAACTCAGCTGTTCTAAATGTCACTCCTTATATATCATTAAAGCAGAAACTTTTGATGTGATAATTTTGATGGGCTGTGCATTTTAAATTAATACCCAGAATAAGCTATCAGCAGCAACAAAATGATCTATTCTTCAACTATTATTTTAAAAAGGAAACTGACTGTGAAATGTATTCTGATCTAATTTTTGTCCTAGGAAGTAAAACCTTGAAATAAAACCACAAGTTAGAAAGATTCAAATTTCAGCATACTTACCAAATAATATGTGAAAGTACTCTCACATAGCACACTGCTGCCATCATTTATCCACAAGGTGGCATTACAAGCCTTCAAAATCAACCAATTTCACCACTAGGACATAAAGATTGTGCTGAAATTTTGATAAGATTCTAAAGGGAGGAAGAGATAGATATAAACAAAGGTCTACTTCCTTCTTGAACACAAATTTTCTTAGACGTGATCAATTACAAGAAATACTAAGGAATGAAACTATAAGATGTTAAAGCATCAAAGAACAAAGGGAACAGTAAAGCAGATCATCTCAAGTCATTTAGATTGCTTTTTTTTAATGTCTAGAAGATCCCCTTCCTGCTTATATTTGGTAAAGTGTTATCTTAATGGGCATTTCGTGAACAGATAGTAGTGGCAACTAACTCAGAATAAAGTGATGTTTCAAGGAGTTAGCCAACCTGGGATTTGCAAACATTCAGTTGATAATACACAAGTTCTGACTCTACAGAATTATTAAGAAAGCTTCATGGGATTGTTGAAAAATAAGAATTTATTTTCTCATTCTCAATTGGTCTAATTTCTTTACCTCCACTGAACAGAGAGGCAAAACCTTATAATCATAGGAGTTTAGAATTGAAAGATTCTTAAAGACTATATAATCCAATACTTTCATTTTACAATTTAGAAAACTGAAATCAACATAGGTTGAGTAAATTCTTCAAGATGACATGCCTTATCAGGATTACAGTCGTCATCTCAGCTATGGCATTTAATGAACAAAAATTCTTGATGAAAACACAATGGTGATGTGAGACTTTTAAGAAAAACAATCAGTTATTTCATCAAGGGAGAAAAAATAAAACTATGTCTAAATGACACTATAAAAATAACTGATTGTAACCTTCCAAAATCACACAGCTATTAATTAGCATAACAGGCACTCAAACAATGAACATGGTGGCCTTAACCAAACTGAGATAGGTTTTATTCCCAATGCCTAAATAAGGGCCTGGGTATTGAATAGTAGGCACACACTAAGTATGTCTCAAACTAAAAAACTAAACAGAATGAACATTATTTGCAAGAGCTTTTGTGGAAGTGAATAGAGTGAGGGTGCAGAATTAATTTGGTTCCACCATACCTGCTCTCTGAGAAAATAGAAGTTGTTAAGGGAAATCTGGGCTAGAAGGAGAATATCAGATACCAGACATGATGGATAGGTGGATTATTATTATTATTACTATTATACAAAAAATACACAAGTGGATCTTTAAAAATTATTAAATATCTAATTATGTAAAAATACATACAATGGAAATGTAAGACTCAACCATAAACTCTCCACATAGAAATAACCACAAGTGATGTTTGAGATTGCTCCAGACTTTTTCTATGAATATATATACTTTTTAAAAAATTAGTACAATAGTGTACATAACTTTGTTACCTGTTTTTTCAATTAAAAATATATAAATATTTTTCTATGTCAATAAATATCCCCCTCCATATATGTTCAGTGACTTTAATTGAATATTTTCTCTATTGTTGGACATTTAGATTTGCTTTTTGCCATTTTGAACATTGCAATAAACCTTATTTACAAAGGAAAAAGAACTCGTTGATGAAGCAATGCATGGAATAAACCTCCCATGGGGGAAAAATCAAGTTATTTGCCTAGAATTATGTGGACTTAATCACTGGTTGATTGATACACTTTGTAAAATTAATCTTTGGCATTGTTTCTTACTGAATAAACATAAGATATCTATCTCACATGGCTTCTATCTACTTTTCAACCTGCTTGTTTATGAACTTTATAACAACAGCTCTGTATTCACATCATCTTAGTACATGCTAGCACATAGTAGATGCATTTCATATTAATAAATCTGTATGTTTCCTATTAACTTGTAAAATAGTTGACTGATATTGATCAAAATATGACCTTACTAAAGAACATCAACTATTAATTGTACCTGCTTTGTAGTTAGTATAACCAGAAATAAAAGATTGCACGATACAATGTTCAAACGTATTAATATTTGGTTTTTGCTTAATTGAGACTTATTTATTATAGAACCACTAATCTTATTAGACCTAAGAGAGTTTAAAAATAATTCTTACCTCCTTATTTTTCTATTATACCCTGTCACTCTGTCATAAACTCCTGAAAAGTCAACTTATTTGTTGACAATATTTGTTTAACACCTTCAGTTGCAGGGTGAAGATCTGTAAAGGTTGTAGAAAACATCATCTTCCCCTTAAGAGATTTACAGTTTAACATGGGAGGCAGACATGTTGGTAAAGATAGGCTAGATTATGTTGCAATACCAAACAAGTCCCCAAACTCAGTGTGTTAACAGTAAATGTTTATTGTTCACTCATGTTACATGTCTATTGGGTAGCAGTTACATATTCATGGTAATATCTCAGAGACTCAAGTTGACAGAATAACCTTTATCTTGACGTTTCTGGCCATGCAAAAGAGAAACATATCTGTGGACGGTCTCACACTAGCAAATGAATGCTCTGGCCCAGAAGTGATATATATCACTTCAGCTTATAGAAAATTTTACAGAAATTCTAATTTATAAGAGCTAGACACAGAGTTCCACTCAAACACAAGGGTGCCAGAAAAAGTCCAAAAAACAGAGCACCAGCAATACTTGCTGATCAGTGATAATGACTACCACAGTAGAAAATTCACAAATTACAGAATCACCATATGGTGGAGCAAAAAGTGACCTATGAAATCATCCTCAAATCCCTTATTTTACAGATAAGGACTAAGGCCCCAAAAGGAAGAAGTGATTGATAAGAGATTACATAGCTAGTAATCAATAAAACTAGGTCAAAACTCAGTTCTCAATTTAGAGCTGGGTTCTTTCCACTAACTAGAATTCAAAAAGCAAGTGTATGCCACAAGTCAATCTCAATGTTTCATCAATTCTGCTAGCAAAATCCACTTTAAATAGTTGTCTTCCTTCTTCGAGAACTGTATAACTCCATTTCTACTTCTAAATAAACAGACTTTAGTTATCCAACCCCAAATATTTAACTCCTTCAAGCTATCTGTTCAAACCTATAATCCCCTTAATCATTCTATTCTTCTTTTAACTTCTGCTAAGGAGTTTGCAAATTTATAATGTCATGAAAATTATCACTTATTTTTTTCTCCCTCCCACTGAAGTAAAATGTTAGAAGTGGTGTTAAAGCAAAAGCAGTTCTCCACATGGAACAGAAATTCCCACAGTGAAGTGCTGGCTACTTCATTTCCCTTACTGTACAACAGGAGATACAAAGGCAAATGGTCACATTGTATGGATTAGGATGCTGAGCCCACAGCAAGAAAAACAGCTAGGGGTCACAAGTAATAAGGGAAACCATTGGTTATGCTATAGTTTGTCTGAATGTGAATATAATCTCTGCACATCTCAAGTGTTGATGTTTGGGACTGAAATAAATTCAAAGGAATTCTGTTTTAATTTACCACTCATATGGAGAGAAATAAAAAGGTAAATTCTCCTGGGGCCTGAAAGGTACTGTTAGGAAGTTCATCAGGAATTCTCATTTTCATGTTCTCAGAGTAGGACTTATTAAACCTGTATCAGCAGAGTTTGGAGTTCTGAAAAAGTAAATGCTTAATGTACCACCCACCTAGGAGTAGCTCAGGCCTTTGCAGAAGCTGGCTCAGCATGTTTCCAAGTTAGCTCAGGAGTTGTTTTCCCATCACCTGACTCTACAAAAAAATATAATGGATCAAATCAGGCTCAATAGACTAGTTACCCTTAGAAGAAATCCTACTCCCTGAAAAGAATAGACTTGATTTTGGATATGTTTTCCACCTAAGAGACAGATCATTTTCACAGCACTGTCCATTGTAGTTTTACTGACATAAAGTACAAAGATCAGTCAATTGTTTTCATTTCACCCATTACTCTTGAACGTCATTGAAGAAACACTCTTTGGGGCAAAATTATGAGAGTCACTCTTCCTACTGCCTCTCTAGAACTTGAGAGAATATTGTTTCGGATTTCATAGGATGGTCATAAGTGGATAAATAACACTCAGAATAGGTATATTCATAGCATCTGCTGCAAATTCTCTCTTATCACCAACTGTCTTTGCACAAGTATCAAAAGAACAGGCAGACTGAGTTGGCCTTGACTGCTTTTTGGTAATCAACCCTTACACATCAAGCTTCAGGAAACAACCTTTTGATAAATGGTGTTCCTGTGAGAGTGGCAGCAAAAATGGAGGCAAAATGTCTTCCTACCTCAGGCTTTCCTGATGAAACATAGCAACCTGGCATAGCTAGAGTGGGATCCCCAGGCCTAATCGTAGCCAACTGGCTCCTTTGTGATTTGCCTCATTTTTATTTTGTTTGACAGTTCTGAAGCTGTACTTTTCTTACAGCTGAGTGGCCTGTGGCAGTTGGTTGTCGAGAGTAGTTTTCACTCAGAGACTACACACACACACACACACACACACACACACACACACACTCACACATACATACATGGTGGGGGGGAGAGAGAGAGAGTGCAAGAGCGAGAGTGAGAGAGAGGAAATGTGTGAAAAAATGCAATGGCAAGGACTGTTACAAAATGTGTGAAAAATTGAAATGACAAAGACTGTTAGCGGCTTGTCTCATCGTCACAGACAAACTGAAAGGGCTACTGGCAGTTTGAGCATTTGAAAGATGACAGGACAGAAGTCTTGGCTATGGAGGTTTCCTCTCCCCACTGGAATCCTACAAAGGTCAGATTCAAAGGAATTCTGGTTCACTTCTAAATCTATCAGGCTTAAGATATCACTGTAAGGTTACTATAAAAGGATGTGTTTTTCACAGTTTGACAAACTGAAAATTATTTAACTCTTCAGAATGGATTTTGTGTAATTGTAAGTTTGGTCCAGTTGATAATAGCTTCATAGATTTAGAAAAGTTCCTGAGCAGTACTCAGAAAGAGTGATGATTCAACTTCTCATTGGACAATATTCAATTAAATAAATGGTTTTTGAGGTGGGGTGTGAATTCAGAATCTAAATGAGGTAATGAAGTAAATCATATATAGAAAGTGATAAATAAAAAAGAACACATTGAAAGTGAGATATAGATGCTAATAATAATTGAAAAGGATGGCAGACAAGCCTATATTTTTTATCACATATCACAATAAAACTCCATTAGGAGTTTTGTGCAGGATCATGGATTAAGGAATTTCCCACCTTATGTACTTACCTACATAACAACCACAGAAACGTTTTTGAGAAAGAACTCCAATCCACCAATTTTCATTTCAGTGGTAGGTGAAATAATAATGCAGGAAATATGACAGCCAGCACATTTGTGATTTCAGTTATACAATTAGCAGATATACCAAAAGATGTCTTGGTGCAAAGAAGCATTACCAATCTCTATTTCATTCTCTTAGATATGGGAAGAAAAGGCTGAGATGTGATGAATACAAACTTGACCAAAGATCAATGTCTACACTGATACTCTTTTTTTTAAATTTTTTTTATTTTTGGCTGTGTTGAGTCTTCATTGCTGTGTGAGGGCTTTCTCTAGTTGTGGTGAGCAGGGGCTACTCTTCATTGCGGTGCACAAGCTCCTCATTGTGGTGGCTTCTCTTGTTGCAGAGCACAGACTCTAGGCACATGGGCTTCAGTACTTGTGGCATGTGGGTCTAGAGCGCAGGCTCAGTAGTTTTGGTGCATGGGCTTAGTTGCTCCATGACATGTGGGATCTTCTTGAACGAGGGCTCAAACCCATGTCTTCTTCATTGGCAGATGGATTCTTAACCACTGCACCACCAGGGAAGTCCAACACTGATACACTTAATCATAATAAAAACAATAATAACAAAAACAAATAAAACACCACCACTATTTACTGACTTCCTACTATGTACCAGGCAATTATTTTATATATATTACTTACAAAAACCTTCAGTGAAAGTCTTTATCCCTTTTTTCAAGGGTTAAGAAAGTGAATCTCAAAGAGGTTAAGTACCTTTCCCAAAGTCTCATCTAAGTAGCAAAATCAGAATATAAAATGCCCAATGTTCTTTCCAGTAAATCATTTTTCCCAAACTTGTATTTTATAAGATATTTTCTGGGAGATGTTTCATAAGTATTCCACAAAAAAAAAAAAGAAAAAAAAGAAGAGGTTGAGGAGGAAAATAGCTATGGGGAAAAAAAGACTCACACTATTTCATGACTATTGACAAAGTTCATTGTATATGAAGTGCAGTGATTGTTCAAGGAAGTACCACAGTAAATAACTGGCTTAATTTATAATTACAATTTATAATCCCCAACTGATTTGAACATAGAAATCCTTTTTCAAGAATATTTATTAATATCCTTGAAACTGTGTTCTGAGGCCACTGGTTTAGGAATCTCACTAATAAAGTGAAACTAATGATACAAACTGACTACACCATGATTTTATATTTGTATTGCAATACATGCTTTTCGAAGTACTTTCAAAACAATTACTCATTTAATTCTTGTAGCAGTCTAAGGCATATTTGGTGACATTAGTTTCATTTTACCAGTCAAGCATTATCAAGTTCAATGAGGTTATCTGTTGATCAAGGTCACAGCTAGTAAGTGGTAATGTATGAACAAGAATTTTTGCCTTCCAACTCCTAGCCCAGTATTCTTTATGCTATATTATATGACATTGCTAAAGTATTATCTTTCCTCTAAGTCTCAAAATAAGATTAATTTACATGTTTTAATGTATACCAAATCAAAGGTTGGTGACAAGGTTTGAAACAATGCGTAAATGTAAAAACAACAAAAAAAAGTCCTATTATTTTTGTAGTCTAAGTGTAAAGAAAAACAACTTAAGGCCAAAAAAACCCCAAAAAACTGTAAGACAAAATTTGATGGGTTGACTGTATCAAGACTAAGGGTTTCTGTGTAGTGAATGATTCCAGTCAACCTACTGATAGATGGTATTTGCAATGTCTATAACTGATCAGGGACTAATATCTAAAATAAATGATTAAACTACATATGAAATGATGACAAAAATAAAACAAAAATGGGCAAAGGACAAGAATAGTCAAGTTAAGAAAAAGAAAATTCAGAGACTAATTATAGGAAAACTTGCTCAAAATCATTAGTAATCAGAGAAATGTACATTAAAACCAAGCTAGGCCACTTTATATTCATATTTGAAGAAAATTTTAAAAATTATAATGTTACATAATGGCAAGAATGGGAGAAACAGTATTTTATTCACTATTGGTAGGCATATAGACATTTGTAGCCATTCTGGAGAGCAGTATTACCATTGGCCAAATTAACTACACACATCTATTATGATCTAGTATCTCTCTACTGGATCTATAATCCAGGAAAATTCTCACATAGTACCATAGGGGAATATATAAGAGGATATTTATTGCAGCATTGTTTGAAATATAAGGATATCTCACTAGAAATTTCTCAATAGAAAGCAAAATGTGGTGGGTGCCACTTCTGGTTTCTGCTCAGAAGTATAGAGAGCTGTAAAGAGCATCACTCTCATGCTTACAAAAAGAAAAAACTGGAGAAACTGAAAATTAAGAACTTTCTTGACCCTAACCCTAAAGCCAAAGGTCAAATAATTATCCCAAAATCTAGGGAAAGATTGAAACCTACAACAAGAAACCAGGCTCTAACACTGGCTTACTTCAAGAAGAAGCCACTGGATTCCATATAAGACAGTAAGAAGATCCAGCTAAAACTATTAGCAAATTGCTGAAGGCTGAGAGCATGGGCTAGGGTGAGAGTGCAAAGACTTTAGGAGTGGCAGATATATTGGGGTTAGTACTCTCTGGAGAACTTTTCCTCCATGAACCCCACCAGGTGCTCACAAGGAAGGTGGAATGAATCCTGATAAAATTTTCTTCATGGTGCTGTCTAGGGGAAGGGAAAAGTAGTCTCAGATAAAACTCCACACAGATCCATCTCCTTGAACTCTCCTATGGAAGAAAAGCCTTAATCTGCAGGGAAGAATAACAAAAACTGTACACTTAGGACTTCAGAACAAGGAATTTTAACAGATATAAACAGGGATATTAGATAATGATGAAAGAGTCAATTCACCAAGAAGATATAGCAATCCTAAATATCATGCCTCAAACAAGACAGCCTCAAAATACAGGAAGCAAAAACTTAAGAGTTGAAAAGAGAAAAAGGCATATCCACAATTAAAATTGGACACTTCAACAGTTCTTTCTAAGGTATTGATAGAATAAGTACATAGGCAAAAAAGAACAAACAAACAAAAAAGCAGTAAGAATATAGATTTTCTGAACAATGTTATCTTTGATATTTATAAAAAAATCTAACCAACAACAGCAGACTACACATTCTTCACAAATACACATAGAACACTCATATATATATACCATAGTCTGGACCATAAAAGAAAATTTAAGTAATGGAAAGATATAGAAATTATACAAAGAATATTCTAGGACCACAATTAAAGTCAATAACCAAAAGATATCTGTAAAGTACCCAAATATTTGGAAACTAACATGCTTCTAAATAATCCATACATCAAAGAAGATGTCTTAGGGGGAATTAAAAGTACTATGAATTCAATGAAAATAAAAACACAGCATATCAAAATGTGATGGATGCTGCTAAAGTGGTGCTAAGGGGAAATTTAAAGCAATTAATACTTGTTATAGAAAAGAAAATCAGGGGAAGATGGCGGAAGAGTAAGACGCGGAGATCACGTTCCTCCCCACAGATACACCAGAAATACATCTACGCGTGGAACAACTCCTACAGAGCATCTACTGGACGCTGGCAGAAGACCTCAGACCTCCCAAAAGGCAAGAAACCCCCCACGTACCTGGGTAGGGCAAAAGAAAAAACTAAACAGAGACAAAAGGATAGGGACGGGTCCTGCACCAGCGGGAGAGAGCTGTGAAGGAGGAAAAGTGTCCACACACTAGGAAGCCCCTTCGCGGGTGGAGGCTTCGGCAGGCGGAGTGGGGGAGCTTGGGAGCCGCGGAGGAGAGCACAGCAACAGGGGTGCGGAGGGCAAAGCGGACAGATTCCAGCGCAGAGGATCGGGCCAACCGGAACTCGCCAGCCGAGAGGCTTGTCTGCTCGCCCGCCGCCGGGGCGGGCGGGACTGGGAGCTGAGGCTCCGGCTTTTGTCGGAGCGCCGGGAGAGGACTGAGGTTGGCGGCGTGAACACAGCCTGCAGGGCGTTAGTGCACCGCGGCTGGCCGGGAGAGAGTCCGGGGAGAAGTCTGGAACTGCCGAAGAGGCAAGAGACTTTTACGTCCCTCTTTGTTTCCTGGTGCACGAGGAGAGGGGATTAAGAACGCTGCTTGAGAGAGCTCCAGGGACGGGCGCGAGCCGCGGCTAAAAGTGCGGAGCCCAGAAACAGACATGAGACGCTAGGGCCGCTGCTGCCGCCACCGGGAGGCCTGTGTGCGAACACAGGTCACTAGCCACACGCCCTTCTGGGGAGCCTGTGCAGCCCGCCACTGCCAGGGTCCCGGGATCCAGAGACAACTCCCCCGGGAGAACGCACAGGCGCGCCTCAGGCTGCAACGTCTCGCAGGCCCGCCCCACACTCCGTGCCCCTCCCTACCCCCGGGCCTGAGTGAGCCAGAGCCTCCGAATCAGCGGCTCCTTTAACCCCGTCCTGTCTGAGCAAAGAACAGACGCCCTCCGGCGACCTACACGCACAGGCGGGGCTAAATCCAAAGCTGAGCCCCTGGGAGCTGTGAGAACAAAGAAGAGAAAGGGAAATCTCTCCCAGCAGCCTCAGAAGCAGCGGATTAAAGCTCCACAATCAACTTGATATACCCTGCATCTGTGGAATACCTGAATAGACAACCAATCATCCCAAATTAAGGAGCCCTGTGGATGAAAGGCTCTTGGTGCTGCAGCCAGGAGTCAGTGCTGTGCCTCTGAGGTGGGAGAGCCAACTTCAGGACACTGATCCACAAGAGACCTCCCAGCTGCACATAATATCAAACAGCAAAAATTTCCGAGAGATCTCCATCTCAACGCCAGCACCCAGCTTCACTCAACGACCAGCAAGCTACAGTGCTGGACATCCTATGCCAAACAACTAGCAAGACAGGAACACAAGGCCACCCATTAGCAGAGAGGTGGCCCAAAATCATAATAAGTCTACAGACACCCCAAAACACACCACCAGACGTGGACCTGCCACCAGAAAGACAAGATCTAGCCTCATCCACCAGAACACAGGCACTAGTACCCTCCACCAGGAAGCCTACACAACCCACTGAACCAACCTTAGCCACTGGGGACAGACACAAAAAACAACAGGAACTACGAACCTTCAGCCTGCAAAAAAGGAGACCCCAAACACAGTAAGATAAGCAAAATGAAAAGACAGAAAAACACACCGCAGATGAAGGAGCAAGATAAAAACCCATCAGACCTAACAAATGAAGAGGAAATAGGCAGTCTACCTGAAAAAGAATTCAGAATAATGATAGTAAGGTTGATCCGAAATCTTGGAGATAGAATGGACAATAGAATGGACAAAATGCAAGAATCAGTTAACAAGGACCTAGAAGAACTAAAGATGAAACAAGCAACGATGAACAACAAAATAAATGAAATTAAAAGTACTCTAGATGGGATCAATAGCAGAATAACTGAGGCAGAAGAACAGATAAGTGACCTGGAAGATAAAATAGTGGAAATAACGACTGCAGAGCAGAATAAAGAAAAAAGAATGAAAAGAACTGAGGACAGTCTCAGAGACCTCTGGGACAACATTAAATGCACCAACATTCGAATTATAGGGGTTCCAGAAGAAGAAGAGAAAAAGAAAGGGACTGAGAAAATATTTGAAGAGATTATAGTTGAAAACTTCCCTAATATGGGAAAGGAAATAGTTAATCAAGTCCAGGAAGCACAGAGAGTCCCATACAGGATAAATCCAAGGAGAAATACGCCAAGACACATATTAATCAAACTGTCAAAAATTAAATACAAAGAAAACATATTAAAAGCAGCAAGGGAAAAACAACAAATAACACACAAGGGAATCCCCATAAGGTTAACAGCTGATCTTTCAGCAGAAACTCTGCAAGCCAGAAGGGACTGGCAGGACATATTGAAAGTGTTGAAGGAGAAAAACCTGCAACCAAGATTACTCTACCCAGCAAGGATCTCATTCAGATTTGATGGAGAAATTAAAACCTTTACAGACAAGCAAAAGCTGAGAGAGTTCAGCACCACCAAACCAGCTCTACAACAACTGCTAAAGGAACTTCTCTAGGCAAGAAACACAAAAGAAGGAAAAGACCTACAATAACAAACCCAAAACAATTAAGAAAATGGGAATGGGAACACACATATCGATAATTACCTTAAATGTAAATGGACTAAATGCTCCCACCAAAAGACACAGATTGGCTGAATGGATACAAAAACAAGACCCATATATTTGCTGTCTACAAGAGACCCACTTCAGACCTAGAGACACATACAGACTGAAAGTAAGGGGATGGAAAAAGGTATTTCATGCAAATGGAAACCAAAAGAAAGCTGGAGTAGCAATTCTCATATCAGACAAAATAGACTTTAAAACAAAGACTATTAGAAGAGACAAAGAAGGACACTACATAATGATCAAGGGATCGATCCAAGAGGAAGATATAACAATTGTAAATATTTATGCACCCAACATAGGTGCACCTCAATACATAAGGCAAATACTGACAACCATAAAAGGGGAAATCGACAGTAACACATTCATAGTAGGGGACTTTAACACCCCACTTTCACCAATGGACAGATCATCCAAAATGAAAATAAATAAGGAAACACAAGCTTTAAATGATACATTAAATGAGATGGAGTTAATTGATATTTATAGGACATTCCATCCAAAAACAACAGAATACACATTTTTCTCAAGTGCTCATGGAACATTCTCCAGGATAGATCATATCTTGGGTCACAAATCAAGCCTTGGTAAATTTAAGAAAATTGAAATTGTATCAAGTATCTTTTCCGACCACAACGCTATGAGACTCGATATCAATCACAGGAGAAGATCTCTAAAAAATACAAACACATGGAGGCTAAACAATACACTACTTAATAACGAAGTGATCACTGAAGAAATCAAAGGGGAAATCAAAAAGTACCTAGAAACAAATGACAATGGAGACACGCCGACTCAAAATCTATGGGATGCAGCAAAAGTAGTTCTAAGAGGGAAGTTTATAGCAATACAATCTTACCTTAAGAAACAGGAAACATCTCGAATAAACAACCTAACCTTGCACCTAAAGCAATTAGAGAAAGAAGAACAAAAAAACCCCAAAGTTAGCAGGAGGAAAGAAATCATAAAAATCAGATCAGAAATAAATGAAAAAGAAATGAAGGAAACGATAGCAAAGATCAATAAAACTAAAAGCTGGTTCTTTGAAAGGATAAACAAAATTGATAAACCATTAGCCAGACTCATCAAGAAAAAAAGGGAGAAGACTCAAATCAATAGAATTAGAAATGAAAAAGGAGAAGTAACGACTGACACTGCAGAAATACAAAAGATCATGAGAGATTACTACAAGCAACTCTATGCCAATAAAATGGACAACCTGGAAGAAATGGACAAATTCTTAGAAAGGCACAACCTGCCAAGACTGAATCAGGAAGAAATAGAAAATATGAACAGACCAATCACAAGCACTGAAATTGAAACTGTGATTAAAAATCTTCCAACAAGCAAAAGCCCAGGACCAGATGGCTTCACAGGTGAATTCTATCAAACATTTAGAGAAGAGCTATCACCTATCCTTCTCAGACTCTTCCAAAATATAGCAGAGGGAGGAACACTCCCCAACTCATTCTACGAGGCCACCATCACCCTGATACCAAAACCAGACAAGGATGTCACAAAGAAAGAAAACTACAGGCCAATATCACTGATGAACATAGATGCAAAGATCCTCAACAAAATACTAGCAAACAGAATCCAACAGCACATTAAACGGATCATACACCATGATCAAGTGGGGTTTATTCCAGGAATGCAAGGATTCTTCAATATACGCAAATCAATCAACGTGATACACCATATTAACAAATTGAAGGAGAAAAACCATATGATCATCTCAATAGATGCAGAGAAAGCTTTTGACAAAATTCAACACCCATTTATGATAAAAACCCTGCAGAAAGTAGGCATAGAGGGAACTTTCCTCAACATAATAAAGGCCATATATGACAAACCCACAGCCAACATCGTCCTCAATGGTGAAAAACTGAAAGCATTTCCACTAAGATCAGGAACAAGACAAGGTTGCCCACTCTCACCACTCTTATTCAACATAGTTTTGGAAGTTTTAGCCACAGCAATCAGAGAAGAAAAGGAAATAAAAGGAATCCAAATCGGAAAAGAAGAAGTAAAGCTGTCACTGTTTGCAGATGACATGATACTATACATACAGAACCCTAAAGATGCTACCAGAAAACTACTAGAGCTAATCAATGAATTTGGTAAAGTAGCAGGATACAAAATTAATGCACAGAAATCTCTGGCATTCCTATACACTAAGGATGAAAAATCTGAAAGTGAAATCAAGAAAACACTCCCATTTACCATTGCAACAAAAAGAATAAAATACCTAGGAATAAACCTACCTAAGGAGACAAAAGACCTGTATGCAGAAAATTATAAGACACTGATGAAAGAAATTAAAAATGATACAAATAGATGGAGAGATATACCATGTTCTTGGATTGGAAGAATCAACATTGTGAAAATGACTCTACTACCCAAAGCAATCTACAGATTCAATGCAATCCCTATGAAACTACCACTGGCATTTTTCACAGAACTAGAACAAAAAATCTCACAATTTGTATGGAAACACAAAAGACCCCGAATAGCCAAAGCAATTTTGAGAACGAAAAATGGAGCTGGAGGAATCAGGCTTCCTGACTTCAGACTATACTACAAAGCTACAGTAATCAAGACAGTATGGTACTGGCACAAAAACAGAAATATAGATCAATGGAACAGGATAGAAAGCCCAGAGATAAACCCACGCACATATGGTCACCTTATCTTTGACAAAGGAGGCAGAAATGTACAGTGGAGAAAGGACAGCCTATTCAATAAGTGGTGCTGGGAAAACTGGACAGCTACATGTAAAAGTATGAGATTAGATCACTCCCTAACACCATACACAAAAATAAGCTCAAAATGGATTAAAGACCTAAATGTAAGGCCAGAAACTATCAAACTCTTAGAGGAAAACATAGGCAGAACACTCTATGACATAAATCACAGCAAGATCCTTTTTGACCCACCTCCTAGAGAAATGGAAATAAAAACAAAAGTAAACAAATGGGACCTAATGAAACTTAAAAGCTTTTGCGCAGCAAAGGAAACCATAAAGAAGACCAAAAGACAACCCTCAGAATGGGAGAAAATATTTGCAAATGAAGCAACTGACAAAGGATTAATCTCCAAAATTTATAAGCAGCTCATGCAGCTTAATAACAAAAGAACAAACAACCCAATCCAAAAATGGGCAGAAGACCTAAATAGACATTTCTCCAAAGAAGATATACAGAGTGCCAACAAACACATGAAAGAATGCTCAACATCACTAATCATTAGAGAAATGCAAATCAAAACTACAGTGAGATATCATCTCACACCAGTCAGAATGGCCATCATCAAAAAATCTAGAAACAATAAATGCTGGAGAGGGTGTGGAGAAAAGGGAACCCTCTTACACTGTTGGTGGGAATGTAAATTGATACAGCCACTGTGGAGAACAGTATGGAGGTTCCTTAAAAAGCTACAAATAGAACTACCATATGACCCAGCAATCCCACTACTGGGCATATACCCTGAGAAAACCATAATTCAAAAAGAGTCATGTACCAAAATGTTCATTGCAGCTCTATTTACAATAGCCCAGAGATGGAAACAACCTAAGTGTCCATCATCGGATGAATGGATAAAGAAGATGTGGCACATATATACAATGGAGTATTACTCAGCCATAAAAAGAGACGAAATTGAACTATTTGTAATGAGGTGGATAGACCTAGAGTCTGTCATACAGAGTGAAGTAAGTCAGAAAGAGAGAGACAAATACCGTATGCTAACACATATATATGGAATTTAAGAAAAAAAAAGTGTCATGAAAAACCTAGGGGTGAAACAGGAATAAAGACACAGACTTACTAGAGAATGGACTTGAGGCTATGGGGAGGGGGAAGGGTAAATGGTGACAAAGCAATAAAGAGGCATGGACATGTATACACTACCAAACGTAAGGTAGATGGCTAATGGGAAGCAGCCGCATAGCACAGGGAGATCAGCTCGGTGCTGTGTGACCGCCTGGAGGGGTGGGATAGGGAGGGTGGGAGGGAGGGTGACGCAAGCGGGAAGAGATATGGGAACATATGTATATATATAACTGATTCATTTTGTTGTGAAGCTGAAACTAACATACCATTGTAAAGCAATTATGCTCCAATAAAGATGTTTAAAAAAAAAAAAAAAAAGAAAATCAGTAACAACCTAAATATGTGTCTTCTTTAATTTCTTTCATCAGTGTTTTATAGTTTTCACTATACAAGTCTTTTGCCTCCTTAATTAAGTTTCTTCTTAAGTATTTTATTCTTTTTGGATGCTATTGTAAATGAGATTGTTGTCTTAATTTCATTGTCAGATAGTTAATTGTTAGGATATATAAATGCAAATAATTTTTATTTGTTGATGGTGTATCCTTCAAATTTACTGAATTGTTTATTAGTTCCAAGAGATTTTTTGTGAGTTCTAAGATTTTGAGGAACTTCCATACTGTTGTCTAGAGTGGCTGCACTATATTGCATTCCCATTGAGAGGTCATCTGCAAATAAGACACATTTTACTTCTTTTCTGGTTTGGATATAATTTTTCTCTTTCTTCTCAAATTGCTCTGGCTAGGACTTCCAGTATTATGCTGAGTAGAAGTGGTGTGAGTGAGCATCCTTGCTTTGTTACTAATCTTATTTTTGTTTTTATTTCCATTACTCTAGGAGGTGGGTCAAAAAGGATCTTGCTGTGATTTATGTCAGAGTGTTCTGCCTATGTTTTCCTCTAGGAGTTTTATAGTGTCCAGCCTTACATTTAGGTCTTTAATCCATTTTGAGTTTATGTTTGTGTATGGTGTTAGGGAGTGTTCTAATTTCATTCTTTTATATGTGGCTGTCCAGTTTTCCCAGCACCATTTATTGAAGAGGTTGTCTTTTCTCCATTGTATATTCTTGCCTCCTTTATCAAAAATAAGGTGACCATATGTGTGTGGGTTTATCTCTGGGCTTTCTATCCCATTCCATTGATCTATATTTCTGTTTTTGTGCCAGTACCATACTGTCTTGATTACTGTAGCTTTGTAGTGTAATCTGAAGTCAAGGAGCCTGATTCCTCCAGCTCCGTTTTTCCTTTCTTAAGATTGCTTTGGCTATTCGAGGTCTTTTGTGTTTCCATACATATTGTAAAAATTTTTGTTCTAATTCTGTGAAAAGTGCCCTTAGTAATTTGATAGGGATTGCGTTGAATCTGTAGATTGCTTTGGGTAGTATAGTCATTTTGACAATATTGAGTCTACCAATCCAAGAACATAGTATATCTCTCAATCTGTGTCATCTTTGAATTCTTTCATCAGTATCTTACAGTTTTCTGAGTATAGGTCTTTTGCCTCCTTAGGTAGGTTTATTCCTAAGTATTTTATTCTTTTTGTTGCAGTGGTAAATGGGAGTGTTTCCTTAATTTCTCTTTCTAATTTTCTCTTTCTAATCTTTCATTGTTAGTGTATAGGAATGCACTGTATGTGTATTAACTCTGTATCTTGCAACTTTACCAAATTCATTGATGAGATCTAGTAGCTTTCTGTGTATAGTATCAAGCTTTCTGCCAACAGTGACAGTTTTACTGCTTCTTTCCCAATTTGTATTCCTTTTATTTCTTTCTTCTCTAATTGCTGTGACTAGGACTTCCAAAACTATGTCGAATAATCGTGGTGAGATTGGACACCTTTGTATTGTTCCTGATCTTAGAGGAAATGTTTTCAGTTTTTCACCATTGAGAATGATGATTGCTGTGGGTTTGTCATATATGGTCTTTATTATGTTCAGTTAGGTTCCCTCTATGCCCACTTTCTGAAGAGTTTTTATCATAAATGTGTTTTGAATTTTGTCAAAAGTTGTTCTGCATCTATTGAGATGATCATATGTTTTTTATCCTTCAATTTGTTAATATGGTGTATCACATTGATTGATTTGCCTATATTGAAGAACGCTTGCATCCCTGAGATAAATCCCATTTGGTCATGGTGTATGATGCTTTTAATGTGTTGTTGGATTCAGTTTGCTAGTATTTTATTGAGGCATTTTGCATCTATGTTCACCAGTGATATTGCCTTGTGATCTTCTTTTTTTGTGATATCTTTGTCTGATTTTGGTATCAGGGTGATGGTGGCCTCGTAGAATGAGCTTGAGAGTGTTCCTCTCTCTGCAATTTTTTGGAAGAGTTTGAGGATAGATGTTACCTCTTCTCTAAATGTTTGATAGAATTTGCCTGTGAAGCCATCTGGTCCTCAATTTTTGTTTGTTGAAAGATTTTTATCACAATTTCAATTTCATTACTTGTGATTGGTCTCTTCATATTTTCTATTTCTTCCTGGTTCAGTCTTGGAAGGTTGTACCTTTCTAAGATCTTGTTCATTTCTTACAGGTATTCCATTTTATTGGCATATAGTTGCTTGGAGAATTTTATTCTGATCCTTTGTATTTCTGCAGTGTCAGTTGTAACTTCTCTTTCATTTCTAATTTTATTGATTTGAGTCTTCTCCCTTTTTTCTTGATGAGTCTGGCTAAAGGCTTGTCAATTTTGTTTCTCTTCTTAAGGAACCAGCTTTTAGTTTTATTTACTTTTATTATTGTTTTCTTTATTTCTATTTCATTTATTTCTTCTCTGATCTTTATTATTTCTTTCCTTCTACTAACTTTGGGGTTTTTTATTGTTGTTCTTCTTCTTTCTCTAGTTGCTTTAAGTGTAAGGTTAAGTTGTTTATTTGAGATTTTCCTTGTTTCTTGAGGTAAGAGTGTATTTTTGTAAATTTCCCTCTTAGAACTGCTTTTGCTGCATCCCATAAGTTGTGGGTCGTTGTGTTTTCATTGTCATTTGTTTCTATGTACTTTTTTTTTTTTTTTTTTTTTGCAGTACACGGGCCTCTCACTGTTGTGGCCTCTCCCGTTGCAGAGCACAGGCTTCGGACACGCAGGCTCAGTGGCCATGGCTCATGTGCCTAGCCACTCTGTGGCATGTGGGATCTTCCCAGACCGGGGCACGAACCCGTGTCTCCTGCATCGGCAGGCAGACTCTCAACCACTGTGCCACCAGGGAAGTCCTCTATGTACTTTTTGATGTCCTCTTTTATTTCTTCAGTGATCCATTGGTTGTTTAGTACCATATTGTTTAGCTGCCATGTGTTTGTGTTTTTACAGTTTTCTTTTTCCTGTAGTCGATGTGTAATCTCATACTGTTTGGGCTGGAAAAGATGCTTGATATGATTTCAATTTTCTTAAATTAACTGAAGCTTGATTTGTGACCCAAGATGTGCTCTATCCTGGAGAATGTTCCATGTGCACTTGAGAAGAAAGTGTATTCTGCTGCTTTCAGATGGAACATCCTATAAATATCAGTTAATTCTATCTGGTCTAATGTTTCATTTAAGGCTTGGGTTTCCTTATTAATTTTCTGTCTGGATGAACTTTCCATTGGTGTAAGTGAGGTGTTAAAGTCCCCCACTATTACTGTGTTACTGTGGATTTTGCCTTTGATGGCTGTTAGCATTTGCCTTATATATTGAGGTGCTCTTATGTTGGGTGCATAAATATTTACAATTGTATCTTCTTCTTGGATTGATCCCTTGATCATTATGTAGTGCTCTCTCTTGTCTCTTGTAACAGACTTTATTTTAAACTCTATTTTGTTTGATGAGTATTGCTACTCCAGCTTTCTTTTGATTTCCATTTAAATGGAATATCTTTTTCCATCCCCTCACTTTCAGTCTGTATGTGTCCCTAGGTCTGAAATGGGTCTCTTGTAGACAGCATATATATGGGTCTTTTTTTGTATTCATTCAGCCAGTCTATGTTTTTTGGTTGGAGCATTTAATGCATTTACATTTAAGGTAATTATCAATATGTATGTTCCTATTGCCATTTTCTTAATTGTTTTGGGTTTGTTTTTGTAGGTCTTTTTTCTTCCCTTCCTCTTTTGTTCCTTCTCTTGTGTTTTTGCCTAGAGAAGTTCCTTTAACAATTTTTTTAAAGCTGGTTTTGTGGTGTTGAATTCTCTGTAAACCTTTTGATTTCTCTGTCAAATCTGAATGAGAGCCTTGCTGGGTGGAGTATTCTTGGTTGTAGTTTTTCCCTTTTATCCCTTTAAATATATCTTGCCACTCCCTTCTGCCCCGCAGAGTTTCTGCTGAAAAATCAGCTGATAACCTTATGGGGATTCCCTTGTATGATATTTTTTGCTTTTCCCTTGTTGCTTTTAATATTTTTTTCTTTGTATTTAATTTTTGTTCATTTGATTAATATGTGTCTCACTGTGTTCCTCCTTGGGTTTATCCTGTATGGGACTCTCAGCTTTGCTTAGACTTGGCTGTCTATTTCCTTTCCCATGTTAGGGAAGTTTTTGACTGTGATCTTTTCAAATATTTTCTCAAGCCCTTTCTCTTTTTCTTCTTCTTCTGGGACCCCTAAAATTTAAGTGTTGGTGCATTTAATGTTGTCCCAGAGGTCTCTGAGACTGTCCTCATTTCTTCTTATTCTTTTTTCTGTTCCATGACAGAAATTCCACCATTTTGCCTTCCAGATCACTTATCTGTTCTTCTGTCTCAGTTATTCTACTACTGATTCCTTCTAGTGTATTTTTTAGTTCAGTTATTGTCTTGTTCACCTCTGTTTGTTCAACTTTTCTTGTATCTTCTTGATCTGTGCCTCTATTCTCTTTCTGATATCTTTGATATCTTTACTATCATTACTCTGAATTCTTTTTCAGAGAGATTGCTTATCTCCTCTTCGTTTAATTGTTATTGTAGGTTTTTATCTTGCTTCTTCATCTGTAACATATTTCTTTGTCATCTCATTTTTTCTAACTTACTGTGATTGTGGTCTCCTTTCTGGAGGCTGTAGAGTCGTAGCTCTTCTTGCTTCTGGTGTCTGCCCCCTCGTGGGTGAGGTTGGTCCAGAGGCTTGTGCTCTTATCCTCTTGATAAGGAGTTTGATTGGTGTTGTGTTGATCTGAGTCTGCCCTAGATATAGAGCAGGGCCTCTCCTTTGTTCTGTGGTTGTCACTGGCCCATCAGGGGTGGGGTCTGCTTCCTAGTTGTTGGAGTAGAGACCCCCAGATCTGTTTCTTAGCTGTGATCCTGATCTGCAGTGCAAGGTAAGAGGGATTGGAGCACTCCCACTGGGAGAGAAGCCACTTAGTTTTCTTCCTTTGGAGCTGTTCACCTGTGAATGTGCTCTGTTGTCTCCCCTTTCACCTGTTGTGCAGGCTCATAAAGTATACTGTTGTTGGCACTGCTCTCAGTCTCGCCTTAACTGTGGGTATTTCAACAATTGGCCCTGGTGATTCTCAGGTGCTGTTTTCACCCATCCACCTGTCTGGGTCCACTGAGGTTAGGTCCCAGTACTGCAGTAATCATGCACCTGGACCTGCTCTGGGAGCTATAGAGACAGCTCAGACTCTGACCTGGCTCTATCCCCATGTGTATATGCCCACAGAGCCCACAGCTGCTAAAGCCAGACACATCCCAGCTGCAAGAGCACTTGTTGTCCTTTTGGATATTTCATAGGTGCTGAATTTAGGAAGCTGTCAGCGAAGGTGTAACTGCAGTTTGCACAGCCATGAGGAGAGGTTTCAGCTCTTCTTCCTTAGTCACATAGCCCCTGGGGCTCAGCTGTATTTTCAGCCGCTCCTCTGGGCGAGTTTCCTAGTTGGGGGAGCTGTCTGCACCCTCCTGGGACAGCAGAGCAGGTCCCAGCATCCCTGGTGTGTTTCCTATTAGTGAGCTATCCGTGCCCTCCTGGGACAAAGGTGCGGATCCTGGCACCCACTGGCAGATTTCATAGTAGCAAGAGGTTTCAGCATGCTCCCAGGATAGCGGGGACAGGTCCTGGCATGCACAGACAGATTTCCCAGTAGTGTGAGCTATCTGCACCCTCCTGAGACAGCAGGACATGTTCCAGCACCCACTGATGGGTTTCCCAGTTGTGGAAGATTTTTGCACCCTCCTGGGACAGCAGGGCAGGTCACAGCATCCACTGACAGACCTCCTAGCTGTGGAAGCTATCCACGCCCTCCTGGGACAACATGGGCAGGCCCTGGGACCCACTGGTGGAATTACCAGTGGCTGGCTCTGTCTGCACCCTTCTGGCATGGGTAGTCCTATGGCCCACCAGCAGAATTCCCTGTGGGTGAAGATGTCTGTGCCCTTCCAAGTCACCAGAGGTGGGGCATGGCATCAGCCTGAGGACCTGGAAGAGGTGGCCAGTGTCCGCCTCTGGAGCCCAAGGTGGCAGTGGCAGTGACACACCCACACCTGGAGCTCTTGTAGGAGGTGTCCTGTTGCCTGGGAGCACTCACAGGGAAAGAAGCTTTTATGGTGGCCCTACCCCTCTCCTTGTGCACCTTCCAGTAGTGGTGACTTGCCTCTCTGCTGGGCCCAGGCTTCAGGCTTCTTCCTAGTACACTCTCAGTTTCCATGGCCTGAACACCTCAGGCTGTTTCTGCACTTAACCCTGGTTCTCTCCCTGGGACTGAGCTTCGGAGCCTGAGCTTCAGCAACAGACCCCCACCCTCACTGATGGAGGAGTATCTCAGGTTGGGGAGTGCAGGATGGCAGCGCCGACCCTCTGTGTAGGTTACTCTCCATTTTGCCTTCCACAAACTGGTTGCTGCTCTCCCCTTTTATGCTCCAAAACTTCCCACTCCATCCAGTCTAATTTCTCCGCTGGTGAGGAGCCTTCCCAGTGTGTGGGAACCTTTCTTCCTTCACAGCTCCCTCCCCAGGGCTCAGGTCCCATCCTGATTCCTTCTTTTTCTTTTTATCCTACCTGGTTATGTGGATGTTTTCTTGTCTTTTTGAACATCTGAGGTCTTCTGTAGGGGCTCAGTTGCTGTTATGTGTGAATCCTTCCACTTGTAGATGTATTTTCAACGTTTCTGTGAGGGAGGTAACTCTGCTTCCTACTCCTCAGCCATCTTGATCCACCCTGTAAGTTTTTCATATGACTTCCCAATGACCCTTGCGATCAAGTTTTCTCTGCCTCCCTGTGCCTTACTCTTGTGTACCCCTTAGATAAGATTCCCATGGGACTTGAGAAAACTCCACTCCTTTGGTTTGAATTGACCAATCCAGCCTTAACCTGGAAACCCCAATTCACTGCACATATGCACCCTAATAAAGACATGTACCCCATGTCCTATTTCTCTTTTTCTGCACTCTGTCTTGACCTCCCTGTGTGGCCCCTGGAGGCATGCCAGGTACTTTCTCCAGGACCTGTGAATAATAAACTTTTCTATTTCAATTTCTCTTTTGGTCTGTTATTGAAGGGACTCACCATCTGGCACCCTGTGCTTCACTTAACACATGTTAATTTCACAGATTCATAACAATTGACTTCACAAACAGGATGATAGAGTTACTCTCATAATCAGCCTTGGGGAATGACTTTTAGCTGCAAATCGCTGACTAACTGGCTCTCCTCAGGTGGTTAATTCTTTCTAGGGTAGGTCCACCACCTGCTAGCATTCATTTGCACTGCTTTGCACTGCAGCATACTGTCTTTGCAGCATACTAACAAAGCTTCCTACCCAAAAGTATAATCTCCAGGAAAAAGAAAAAGAAAAAAGAGTCCTCCTGAACCTCAGAGCTGTGCTTATCAGAGATGGTTTGAAAAGCCATAGATATGTTTTCTACCTGTTAACACCCCACACAGAGTAAGTTCTCCCTAGCAAGTGTTAGACATTGGGTGTATTTTCTTACTCTAAGCATGGACACTGCTACTGACTTTTAGCTGAATCGCCTAACATTACTCAAGATCCTTCTGCATTAGTTAACAACTGAGACATGGGAGTGACAACTTCCCACCCACTAGTGAGCACTACTGGATAAAGGTGCCAGGCAGTGCTCTTACAAGGAAGAGAGGGTGATTACCCTTCCCTGACCACTGTGTTTGCAGGGTGGCCCTGGGACTCCAAGTGCTAACCAATACAATAGGAATACCCTCACTGAGGAAGACATGTTTCCTTGCAAAGGCAAGTGCAGATGGGGTCTGCAGTCCCTTTATTGCCTGTGTACCTTACTGTTACCACACCTCGTTTCCCAATGTTATGGGATATTGTAGGTCCCACCCCTGGTACGTGGTGGCACAAGATCTAATGGTCCAATATAAACAGCCTGAGAACCTATTGCCAATGCCACCTAAAATGCCAGAGGAAATTACCACACTCCTCACAAACTATAAAACAGCCATAGAAACAACCTGGGTGCCAAAGCCCTGCTCCTATGCTCTTGGGGTCTAGGATCTAGGCTCAATGATCCTGCCACCATTGTGCTAGTGGAGGCCAAGCCCAATCCTAAAGAGGTTGATTGGGACACCCTGGAGAAGGGCGTGGTCACCTTTAATCCAGCCACTGGAGACATCCACCACATATCTTTCTGGTAACAATTCCTAAGATCCAATCAGTGGGAAATCATAGAGAGTTAAAGACTGAAACTCAAAATTTTACATTTCTTGATATTCAAAATATTTCAAAAGACTTTATACAGCAAGAGGGAGAAAAGGGGGCTGACTGTCTGTTGAGTTACTACTCATAGCCACAGAAATGAGGCAACTAGCCAGTGTTTCCAAAGATCTCAAAATGCATAACCTTTTAAAAAAAGAGCCTGAAGGCGAAATTCTGTAGAGACATGCGTGACCCAAATCCCCTACCCATTAGGGGCTTCCCCAGGGCCCATACCATTAGGTCAACTAGGATCAAAGCAAAGGATGCCATTTTGGTCAATCCCAACATCATAATCAAGATTTCCAATAACCAGGGAGAGTCCAAACCCAAAGGCACAAGGTCAAAAGATACAGAGGGAGAATCCCTTCCCCTGCCTTACTTAGACTTTATGGCTTGGTGCTGAGCTCACTCATCTATTACAATGACAACAAAAAAGGCTCAAAGCCAGTGGAAGACACTAGAGAAACCAGACTCCTCCATATGATTGGTATGATCCAATAGGTCTATCACTTCTTTGAACATAACATACTAAATGACCTGGATTTCATCTCCAATCCTGAAGAGGTTCCAACTGACCTCAAACCCCCCAAAATTTTTCTTACAGGAAGCCCCTCAAACTATAGAGCTACCCTCCTCTACTTTGTGGAGACCTCACATAGTATTTCAGGAGGCCTTGGAGGAAGTAGATATTGTGGCCCTCCATGAAAGATGTTCACTCAGATTGCCAGATTTTACAGTACCAAGTTGGCTCATAGCTCCAAGGCTAGCCCTTGGGTGCCAAGCCTTGAAACCCACCTCACAGAGCATCCTTCTTATCTCTTGGTCCCACAACCCCCATGTTAACCCTGTGGAGAAACAATTCCTAGGATGATTCCAAAGAGCAGAGGGCCTTGTGTTGGCAGCTCCATCAGTTGGGAGTGCTCAATAATCTTATACCAAGACAACCTTGGCACAAGATTCTCTCTTTAAAATAAGTGATTGCCTCACTACAGAGCCCAATCTAAATAATCCAGAGGACTTCAGAGAGTTCTGAGATACTCCACCCAGACAACTTCCCTAGCCTGTGGGCTTGGAAGTCTTCCAGAGCATTACGCTAGAGACTTAGTGGCTCCCTGGAGCTTGTCCCACCTACTGGGAAGAATCACCCATTTATAGCTCAAGTAGTCCACTGGGAAAAAAGCAGTAACAGACTTTCATGGCTCTGTTAGACACAGGAGCCCAAGTTACAGTAACTCCAGGTAACCCTTATAAATTCCTCAAGGGAACCTCATACAACCTACAATGCGTAGCAGGTAAAATTGTAAAGAGGGTAAGAAATTACTATTGGCACCACATTTCTAAAACAATTGCCAGTGGTGGTAGCCTCCCTGGCTCTCTCTTTTCCTATTATAGGTATGGATGCCTTCACCCAGTGACATGTCTAGTAGAATGAACACAAATTCCTGGCCTTTGTCATGGGAGATACCAAATGGTAACCTGTCCAATTGCCTCTTCCTGTGAAAATAGTAAATATACCACAATATAGGTTGAAGCAAGGTATAGAGGGCCTTCAGCTCATCGTTAGAGAAATGCTTGACAGTGGTGTTATTAGGTCCACAATATCACCCTTTAATATCCCTACCTAGCCAGTGTTAAAACCAGCCACTGAATGGAAATTAACAATTGACTATCAAAACTTAATTGCACAGGTTCCTGCCATTAAGTCTCCCAGTCCCAATATTATAGAGATGATAGATGATGTCCAAAAGGCTCAGGGCCCCTAGTTTGCTGTCCTAGATATAGCCAACATGTTCTACTTGTTTCCAACAACTGAAGACTCACTGAATTCCAATAACTGAAAATTCACTTCAAATTTAGTAAGTTTGCTTTACTTTTGAGTGCACCCACTACACCTTTACTCAGCTGCCCATGGGTTACCTAAATAGACCTGTCATAACACATCACCTATGCAGACAAGTTTTAAATTTATTAAAACTAACTCATTTCTGCCTTTGGCATTATACAGATGACATTCTACTATGAGGAGCCCTATGAGGGTGTCATCTGGGAAAACTTGCATCGAGTAGCACAACACTTGCAGCAGATAGGATGGGCCATTGTCTTGTGTAAGCTCCAAGGACAAACCACTTTTGTTAACTTTCATGGCATAACATGGTTATCTTGGGGCCAAGAAGTTCCTCTTGCTGTAAAACATCAACTCTTCACAATCAAGACTCCCAGTACGCTATGACAAACACAAAACATATTAGGTCTTTTCAACTTTTGGAGGTAACACGTTCTACACTTATCCATTCTACTTAGGCTTATTCATGTCATTACATGCAAATTGGCTTCTTTCCATTGGAGAGAATCTCAACAAACTTCCTTACAACGGTGAGTCCAACAAGCCATACAGCAGTCATACCCTTAGTCCTTCCGGGCTCATACTTCCAAGTTAAATCACTAGTGATGCCTGATTACACTTTGTGCAGTATCTAGACTAAGCATGGCTCTGCCTGGATGCCCACAGGGTTCTGGACCAAATGTCTTCCCAAGAATTCAGCTCAGAACATATCACTCAAGTGCCAAATCTTAGCAGCCTACTTGACCCTTTCAGAGACAGAGGCATTAACAGGCATACAGCCCATACTGCTTCACATGCAAGTCCCCATCCTGCCTTGGGTCAGGGATACAACACAGCAAAGGCTTGGCATGGCCACTGAGGCCTCACTGTTAAAGTGAAATTGGTACCTTTATGGAAGGGCTAAACCTGATGCAGCCAGGTATACAACTGCACCACAGGATGGCTGAGTGCCAGGTGCTAGCAGGCATGGATTCTGACCTAGAGCTTGCATCTTTCTACATTAAATGGTATCAGTGGAAGTGATACTTAAACATGTTGCTCTCTCCTTGTATCATACCTCACATTATATCCCAAGAAGAATGACCCTCCCACTGTAAGTAAATCAGGCCCATCTTGTTGGTAGTTTTGTTCTCTAATAACCTCACTACAGTTTTAATGGGGTGATCTCTGGATTGCAAAGTTACTATCCACAAAATTTCCCTACAATTAGCATATCAGTGTGCCCAGAATCTATATGCATTACAGATGGAGTCCCCACAAAGCTTGGTCACAAACATCATGAGGTCCTTTGCGAGGTGTACCCCTGAAAACCTGATGGGGTTCACTGAGATCTGCTCATTGTTTGGCAGTAGTAGAGCCAATAATTGTAGTTTCATCCTCAGTGGACTTTACCATATATACACAGAGCTTAACACCAGCCAGCCACTCATATCCTTCATGGATCTCCACCTGGGAAGGCCACCCTCTCCCGGCCTGGACTCCACCACCTCCAAGCACCCCAACTCCACAGATGGCATCACCCCAGCCCAAGAGCTTACCGTTGGACATGACTATGCCTCAGATGATGATGCCACAATTCAAGAGGATGACAAGGGAAACAATGTACCTGCACCTCACCAGACATTGGGTCTTTCCCCTCCCAGGTTACCTCTGCACCAGGAAAGCAAAGACTGTGGTGACTGTCAGTCTCAAGGCCAAGTTGCAAAAATGCTTACAGTTGATCGACCCTGAGGGCCCCATAGAGTACTATTTTTCTGAATAGCTGACTGCTTGCCTTGCAAACCTTGCCTTTATCAAAACCCTTGCAAAATTGTAAGCACCCTGTCAATTACCTGGCAGCTCACCTTTATGGCAAGCCTAACAATGTATTCAAAACCATACTAGTCACAAAAAGACACTTCCTTGCAACGCCTCTAACTTGACCTGCCTAGACCCGATGGTCGGGGAACTCTGGATGCTGTTTGCTGTTCAGAATACTACATTACAGCTTTTTCTTTCCACCCAATGCATTGTGACGTACCCTACTCCCCTCATTACTTCAAGTACCTCTTCTATACCTAAAATTGCCAACTCCACTCCTCTTCACATCTTATCCATAAGCCCCTCTCCATTGTACACCATAACCCTGTCCCATTCCACAACCCTGTGGCCTAGATCTGACACAACAAATATATTCATACAAACGTCCAAGGTAGCAACCCAAGACTTGCAAGTAAAATGATGTTGGACTTGTCACCACATAGCGCCAGACCAACAGCCTCATGTCACTATCCCACAGTTCTTCCTAGTGATCAACCCCTTGTGCTATTCCTTCCAAAACTATGTGAGCCTCATTCAGGCTAGACCAAACTCATAATCTAGACCCCAAACAGGACACACTGTGGATAAGTATCAATAGCCAAACCCCCAGGGTGGTACTTTTTAAGTGCTACCAGCTGTAGTCAAATACAAAGGCTGGACCTCAGCCTGTATACTCACCAACACTTAATCATAAATAACCCCTCATTCTGACTTCATTGTAGACCTGACTCAAGAGGCAAGGAGCAAGTCCACTTGACCCTGTCCCATCCACAAGCTATTCATGGAGATGACCCTTATTATTGCAACATTGCTACCTTTAATATTCTAGTCCCCCTTTATTCTCACCACAACTCTCCACTAGAAACATTCCACTTGCATAACAAAAGAACGATTCTTATCCATATGATGTTGGGACTGGCAATTATCATTGGAGTTACAAGCATAGAAACAGGTGTTGCTACCCTATCCCATTAATATCAAATATTAAAAGCCACTCAGCTGGGACTTCCCTGGTAGTACAGTGGTTAAGAATCTGCCTGCCAATGCAGGGGACACAAGTTCTAGCCTTGGTCCGGGAAGGTCCCCCAAGCTACGGAGCAACTAAGCCCGTTTGCCACAACTACTGAAGCTGTGCTCTAGAGCCTGCGAGCTACAACTACTGAGCCCATGTGCCACAACTACTGATGCCCATGCGACTAGAGCCCATGCTCCACAATAAGAAAAGCCACCACAATGAGAAGTCCGCACACAAAAAGAGTAGTCCCCACTCGCCACAACTAGAGAAAGCCCGTGTGCAGCAATGAAGACCCAATGCAGCCAAAGATAAATTAATTAATTAATTTTAAAAAAGCCACCTAGCTAATACCAGCCACCCTATTCAACCACATGCAGACACCACACCACAGTCTGAGTCTGATGTGATGAGAGCATGGTTCACTAGCACAAATAGTAACATATAATTGGTGTTAGATTTCCTATTGGCTGAATGGGGTGAAATTTGTTCTATACAGGGTACCTCTTGCTGCATGAATGTATACTAATAACTCAGGATAGGTACAGACCAAACTTCAGAATATATCTCAAAATATACAGGTCATGAATAATATAACTAAGATATATCAACAAATTCTCACACTCCCCAAGGTCCCTGAATTTTTCTATGGCTCTTAGCATCCACCTGGGGGCAATGGCTAAGAACTGAATTTCAAACAGTAGCAATTCTACTTATCATAGGCTTCATTATTACTGCCTTTGTTAAATGTGCCTTACTGTGGCTTCAGAAAACAATACCTATGTCCTTTAACATATCTGCTAGACAAATAATTGCTATTCCTGATATTGTGACAACACAAGATAGACTGTCAAATTTAGCTAACCTATTCCATGGTATTGTTGCTTCAGCTTCCATTTTCTTGAACAAGCAGCCTTTGCGAACCTTAAACTGATTCTAACTCCCTCCTGTAAACACATGCCCTAGATAAGAGCCCACAGAGTGACAAGCAAATGCAAGTTTCTGATATGATTTCCCCAACAGCCCTTGTGATACTCTGCCTCCCAGTGTCTTCCCTTTGTGCACTCTTTAGATAATATCCCTCTGTGGGTCTTAAGAAAACCCCACTCTTTTGTTTTGAATTGACCAACCTGGCCTTAACCTGGGAACTCAAAGCACTCCACACGTGGACTCTAATAAAAGCATATGCCACAAGTGTTATCTCTCTTGGTCTACACTCTGCCTTGATATCCCTCTGCGGCCCTTCAAGGCATGCACATCCTCCAGGACCTGTGAATAATAAACTCTATCTCAATTTCTCTTGTGGTTTCTTGCTAAACCATGGTTTACCATCTGGCACCCTGTGATCCAGTTAACAAGTGTTAATTCAATAGATTCATAACAATGAACACTACAAAAGGAAAATTAAGACAATGATTCCATATACAATAGAATCAAAAAGAATAAAATATTTATGAGCTAACTTAACTCAGGAAGTGAAACACTTGTACACAAAAATCTATAAACTTTGCTAAAAGAATATAAAGGCACAGATACATAAAAATACATCCCATGTCCATGAATTAAAAGACTTAATGTTAAAATATCAATATTATACAAAGTGATATACAGATTCAAAGCATCCATATAAAAAACCTAAATGTTTTTGCAGAAAAAGAAAAATTCACTTTAAAACTCATTTGGAATCTCAAACAACCCAGAATAGTCAAAACAATCTTTAAAAAGAACAAAATTGGAGATGTCACATTCTCTAATATCAAAAGTTAATAAAAAGTTATATTAATCAACAGTGTGGTATTGGCATAAAATAGACATAGAGTTAAATAATATAAAATAGAGAGCTCAGAAATAAACCCTTACCTATGGTCAAATGATTTTTGACAAGGGTGCCAAAACCATTCAATGGGAAAAGAAAATTCTTTTCAATAAATGGTATTGGGAAACGGGACATCTACATGTAAAAAAAATGAAGTTGAATCCTTACCTTACATCAGTATAGATCAAACATCAGTGGAACAGAATAGAGAGCCCAGAAATAAATCCACACTCCTACAGTCAATTAATCTCTGACAAAGGAGGCAAGAATATACAATAAAGACAGTCTCTTCAGCAGGTAGTGCTGGGAAATTTGGACAGCCACATGTAAATCAATGAAATTAGAGCACACTCTCACACCATACACAAAACTAAATTCAATATGGCTTAAAGACTTAAAAGTAAGAAACGACACTATAAAACTCCTAGAAGAGAACATAGGCAAAACATTCTCTGACATAAATCCTACCAATGTTTTCATAGGTCAGTATCCCAAGGCAATAGAATTAAAAGCAAAAATAAACAAGTGGGACCTAATTAAACTTATAAGCTTTTGCACAGCAAAGGAAACCATAACCAAAATGAAAAGACAACCTATGGACTGGGAGAAAATATTTGCAAACAATGAGGCTGAGAAGGGCTTAATTTCCAAAATATAAAAAGCAGCTCATACAATTCAATAACAACAGCAAAAACAACAACAAAACAACCCAATCAAAAAATGAACCAATGACCTAAATAGACATTTCTCCAAAGAAGACATACGGATGGCAAACAGGCACATAAAAAGAAGCTCAATATCCCTGATAATTAGAGAAATGCAAATCAAAACTACAATGAGGTATCACCTCACACCAGTCAAAATGGCCATCATTAAAAAGTCTACAAATAATAAATGCTAGAGAGGGTGTAGAGAAAAGGGAACCCTTCTACACTGTTGGTGGGAATTTAAATTGGTGTAGTCACTATGGAAAACAGTATGGAGGTTCCTTAAAAACGAAAAATAGAGTTACCATATGATCCTGCAATCCCACTCTTGTGCATATATCCAGAGAAAACCATAATTCAAAAGATACATGCACCCCAATGTTCATAGCAGCACTATTTACAATGGCCAAGACATGGAAGAAACCCAAATGTCCACTTACTAATGAATGGATAAAGAAGATGTGGTATATATACACAAAGGAATACTACTCAGCCATAAAAAGGATGAAATAGTATCATTTTTAGCAACATGGATGGACCTAGAGATTATACTAAGTAAAGTAAGTAAGAAACAGAAAGACAAATACTATATGATATCACTTATATGTGCAATCTAAAATATGACACAAATGAACTTATTTATGAAATAGACTCAAGACATAGAAAACACACTTATGGTTACCAAAGGGGAAAAGGGGAAGGGATAAAGTAGTAGTTTGTGATTAGCAGATAAAAACTGCTGTATATATAATAGATAAATAAGAAGGTCCTACTGTATAGCACAGGGAACTATATTCAATATACTGTAATAAACCATAATGGAAAAGAATATGAAAAAATATGTATATATATGTATAACTGAATCACTTTGCTGTACACCAGAAACTAACATAACATTGTAAATCAACTACACTTCAATTAAAAAATAGATCAAACAACTGAATGTAAAATGTAAAACTATTTTCTGGATGAATAAGTAAATAAGGTAAAAATTGAAAGAAGACTATATTGAGAGTTAGGGGTTTTACTAATAGTGACTACTAATTAATTACATGTCCTTGGTCAGGTAAAATTACCATTCTGGTTTCAGTTCACCCATCTGTGAAATAAAGAGAATATACCATGTGATATATGAATTACTTCACAGGTCTATCATCATATAATTTTACTTGTTTTATTTACACTAATAAATGACATTCTATTTGATATGCTGGAATCACAGATCTTCAAAACTAGAATGAATATGTATGATAATAGTTACATTGAAACTAAAAAGGTCATGTGACTTTTCCAGTAAATATCACAAAGTTATTTGGGGCAAATCTGGAAATATAACCTGATTTTACAACTTCTAGTCTAATCGTCTTACCCACACTTATGGAATAAATAACATTATTTAGTCAATTTACTTATTTATGGATATTTAAAATTGTATATTATGTGCCCCACACTGTACTACACACAAAAAAATCATAAAGTAATTTTTAAAATATCCCTAACCATTGTAGTTTACATCCTAACTGAAAAAACAATTACCAAAACAAATGTAATGTGGTAAATACTCTCTTAGGGAATGTACATATTTTCTGGGATCATAGTGGAAGAAGTGATAAAGAGATTTCTGAGTTGAACATTGAGGGATGAGTAAGAATTTGCCATGCATAGAAAGAGGAATGATCACTGCAAACTAAGTTAATAGCATGAATAAAGATACTAAATTATAAGATTAGTGTCTGGAACAATTAAAGCATTTGTATGTGAAGGAAGATGGCATGCATATAGCAGGCATGAAGCTGAAAATATAGACTGGAATCAGATTGGGAAGAATCTTTATATCTTTGTTGAGGAATTGAAAGTGTATTTTATGTCAGTGGTTTTTAAACTGTACTCCAAGAAGCTATGGAGGTAGTGATGTTAGCAAGATGACAGAATAGGAAGTCCTATACCTTATCCCTCCACAGAAACACCAATAAAACAATGATATTTGAACCTAAATACTTTTATGAAACATCCAAATTCCAGTTAAGAAGTTGCAACATACCAGATGAGCACAAAACTGAGAAAAACTGCTTTGAAACTGGTAGAAAGAGAGCTTTCCTTTTACCTGAATCAGCCTCTTCCCCAAGCCAACACCACTCAAGACAGAGAGATCCATTCAGCCCACAATTTCTCCCTGGAGGGAAATGAGTGAAGTACGCATCCAACATTCCTAGCCTTTCTGGGCACTGAATGGAGAGACTTACTTCTATCTCACCTCATTCAGACTGCTAAAGCAACCAGCATAGTTTGAATGCCTGCAGGCAGTTAAGAACAAAGAAAAGGGTAAGGGTTCCCAACAGAATAAATGGCTCTAAAGGGAT